>NW_020837951.1:58541657-58585935 GCF_003676395.1 Aethalodelphis obliquidens | reverse complement strand
AAAAAAAAAAAAAAAAAAAAAAAAAGAGAAAGCAACCCAATAATAACACTAAAGAAAATCAACAAGTCACAAAATCACAGACTAAAAGAAGAAGAAAAGAACAGAGAAGAACTACAAAAACAACCAAAAAACAAGTGACAAAATGGCAATAAATACATACCTATCAGTAATCACTCTAAATGTAAACAGACTTAATGCTCTAATCAAGAGACATAGGGTGGCTAAAAAATAAGACCCATTTATGTATGCTGCCTACAAGAGTTTCACTTCAGAGCTGAAGACACACACAGACTGAAAGTGAAAGGATGGAAAAGATATTCCATGCAAATGAAAACAAAACAAAACAAAAAACCTGGAGGGTAGAAATACTTAGACAAATATACTTTAAAACAAATACTGCAACAATAGACAAAGACTGATATAACATAACGATAAAAGGATCAATCCAACAAGAAGATATAAGCATTGTAATATATATGCACCCAACATAAGAGCACCTACGTACATACAGCATATTAACAAACATAAAGGGAGAAATTGACGGTAATACAGTAATAGTAGGGGACTTTATTACCTCACCTATATCAGTGAATAGATCATCCAGACAGAAAATCAATAAGAAAACATTGACCTTAAATGAGACATTAGACCAGATGGACTTAATAAATATCTGCAAAACTTTCTATTCTAAAACAGCGTACTACACATTCTTTTCAAGGGCACATGAACATTCTCCAGGACAGATCACATGCTTGGCCACAAAACAAGTTTCTATAAATTTAAGAAGATTGAAATTATATCAAGCATCTTTTCCAACCAAAGAGGTATGAAACTAGAAAGCTATTACAAAAGGAAAGTGAAAAAATACAAATATGTGGAGACTAAACAACGTGCTACTAAAACAAACAAAAAAGCAAAACAATGGGTCAGTGAAGAAATCAAAGAGGAAATTTAAAAATTCCTTGAGAGAGGAATGAAAATAGAAATGCAACTCTATCTATGGGATGCAGTGAAAGCAGTTCTAGGAGGGAAGTTTGTAATGATCCAAGAGCCTACCTCGAGAAACAAGAAACAAATCTCAAATAAACAACCTAACTTTACAACAACAGGAATTAGAGAAAGTAGAACAAACGAAGCCCAAAGTTAGTAGAAGGAAGAAAATAATAAAAATCAGAGCAGAAATAAGTAAAATACAGAATAAAAAAATAGAAATGATCAATGAAATTAAGAGCTTGTTTTATCAAAGGATAAACAATATTAGTAAACCTTTAGCCAAACTCATCAAGAAAAAAATAGAGAGGGGCTCAAATAAAATTAGAAATGAAAGAAGGGAAGTTAAAACTGATATCACAGAAATACATAGTCATAAGAGGATACTATGAACGTAAGAGGATACTATGACAATCACTTGGACAACCTAGAAGAAACTGATAAATTCCTAGAAATATACAATCTTCCAAGACTGAATCAGGAAGAAATAGAGGATCTGAATAGACCAATTATTAGTAATAAAATGAATCAGTCATCCAAAAAGAAAAAAATTCAACAAACAGAAGTCCAGGACAAAATAACTTCATAGGGGAATTGTACCAAACATTTAAAGAAGAGTGAATACCTATCCTTCTCAAATTATTCCAAAAGATTGAAGAGGAGAGAAAACTTCCAAATTTATTCAACAAGGTCAGCGTTACCCTGATAGGAAAGCTGGACAAAGACAACTACAAAAAAATTACAGGCCAATATCCCTGATGAACATAGATGCACAAATCCTCAACAAAAGGTTAGAAAACCGAATTCAGTAATACATTAAAAGAATCATACCTAACGATCAAGTGGGATTTATTCCAACAACGATTCAATATCTGCACATCAATCATTGTGATATGCCACATTCAAAATAATAGGTAAAACACACATGGTGAAGAAAAAGCATTTGACAAAATTCAACATTCATTCATGATGAATAACTCTCAACAAAGAGGGTATAGAGGGCACATACATCAACATAATGAAGGCCATTTATGAAGAAACCCACTGCTAACATCATACTCAACAGTGAAAAACTGATAGTTTTTCCTCTAACATTAGGAACAAGACACAGATACCAACTCTTGCCTCTTTTATTCAACCTAGTGTTGTGAGTCCTAGACACACCAACCAGACAAGAAAAAGAAATACAAGGGATCCAAATTGGAAGGAGAGAAGAAAACTGTCACTATTTGCAGATGACATGATTAAATAAATTCAATCAAGTTGTAGGATTCAAAGTTAATATACAGAAATCTGTTACATTTCTATACACTAATAATGAACTTTCAGAAAGAGAAATTAAGAAAACAATTACATTCACAATTGCATCAAACAGAATAAAATACCTAGGAATAAATTTAACCAAGGAGGTGAAAAACCTGTACTCTGAAAACTATAAGACATTGATGAAAGGAATTGAAGATGACATAAATAAATGGAAAGATATATTGTACTCATGGATCAGAGTTAATATTTTAAAAATGTTCATACTACCCAAAACAATCTACAGATTCAATGCAATTGCTATCAAAAGACCCATGACATTTTTTACTGAACTAGAACAAATAATTCTAAAATTTGTATGGAACCACAGAAGGCCCCAAATAGACAAGGAAATCATGAGAAAGAAGAACAAAGCAAGAGATATCACACTCCCTGATTTCAAAATATAGGACAAAGCTATAGTAATTAAAACAGTATGGAATTGGCACAAAAATGGACACATAGCTCAATGGAACAGAATAGAACCAAGAAATAAACCCATGCTCATATGGTCAAGTAATATACAACAAAGGAAATAAGAATATACAATGCAGAAAAGATACTCTCTTCAATAAGTGATGTTGGGAAAACTGGATAGCTACATGTAAAAGAATGAAATTAGACCAATTTCTCATACCATATACAAAAGTAAACTCAAAATAGATTAAAGACTTAAATGTAAGACTTGAAACCATAAAACTCCTAGAAGAAAACTTAGGCAGCATGCTCTTTGACATTGGTTTTATATATATATATATATATAAAATATTTAGCTATATATACTATAGCTAAATATATATAGCTAAATATTTTAGCTATAATATATATAACTAAAATATATGTATGTATATATACATACATATGTGAGTATATATATATATATATATATATATATATATATATACACACACACACACATGCATACATATATATTTATCTGTCTCCTCAGGCAAGGGAAACAAAAGCAAAAATAAACAAATGGGACCAAATCAAACTAAAAAGCTTCTGCACAGTAACGGAAACCATCAACAAAAAGAAAAGGCAAGCTACTGAATGGGAGAAAATACTTGCAAATGACAGTCCGATAAGAGGTAAATATACGGGCTTCCCTGGTGGTGCAGTGGTTGAGAATCCGCCTGCCGATGCAGGGGACATGGGTTCATGCCCCAGTCTGGGAAGATCCCACATGCCGCGGAGCGGCTGGGCCCGTGAGCCATGGCTGCTGAGCCTGCGCGTCCAGAGCCTGTGGTCCGCAACGGGAGAGGCCACAACAGTGAGAGGCCCGCGTACCGCAAAAAAAAAAAAAAAAAAAAAAAAAAAAAAAGAGGTAAATATACAAAATATATACAGAACTCATGCAACTTAATATCAGAGAAAACAAATAATCCAATTAAAAAATGTGCAGAGGACCTGAATAGGCATTTTTCCAAAGAAAATACACAGATGGCCAACAGGCACATGAAAAGATGCTTGACATCACTAATCATCAGGGAAATGAAAATCAAAACCACAGTGAGATATCATCTCACACCTGTCAGAATGGCTATTATCAAAAAGACAAGAAATAACAAGTTTTGGCAAGGACATGGAGAAAAGGGAACTCTCATACTGTTGGTGGGAATATAAATTAGTGCAACCACTATGGAAAACAGTATGGAGTTTCCTCAAAAAATAAAAATACAATTACCCTATGATCCAGCAATTCCACTCCTTCGTATATACCCATATAAATTAAAACACCAATTCAAAAAGATATATGTACTCCAATGTTCACTTCAGCATTATTTACAGTAGCCAATATATGGAAGCAATCTAAGTGTTCACTGACAAATAAAGGGATAAAAATGTAGTATAAATGGAATAAAAAAGAATGAAATAATGCCATTTACAACAACATGGATAGACCTAGCAGATATTATGCTAAGTGAAATAAGTCAGACAGAGAAAGACAAATACTGTATATTTTCACTTACATGTGAAATCTAAAAAACAAAACAACAAATATAATAAAACAGATTATCACATACAGAGAAAAAATTAGTAGTTGCCAGAGGGGAGTGTGGGGAGATAGGCAAAATAGGCAAAGGGGATTAAGATGTAAAAACTACCAGTTATAAAATAAATAAATCACAGGGGTATAACACAGCACAAGCAGTGTAGTCAGTAATCTTGTAATAGTCTTTAAAAATATTGAATCACTGCACTGTACCCCTGAAAGTATTATAAGTTAACTATACTTCAATTAAAATAAGAAAGGTATTTTAGGATTTTCACCTAAGGTCTTTGTCTAAACTCTATTCCCTCCCTGACAGAGCACTCCTTGTACCTCACACTGTTTCCCTTATTATTAACATCTAACATTAGAATGTTACATTTAATTACATTACAATTAATGGAGTAATGTTAATGCATTATTAGTAGTAAAAGTACATACTTTATCCAGATTACCTTAGTTTTTTACGTAATGGCCTTTTTCTCTTCCAGGATTCCATCCAGGGTTCCACATTACATTTAGTAGTCCTGTTTCTCCTTATTATCCTCTTGGCTAGAACAGACTCATTTTGTTCTAACAATTATGCATTTTCCTTTCATCTCAGTATCTTTACTTGCTTAATTTATTTGAGTAAGCTGTCTTAAATCTTACTGTGTTTACCAGAGCATTACTTATTTACCCCACTCTTTAGAAAAGGCTCTGGAAATCCCCACTTTCCATACAAACTGCCAAGCATTTTTTTAATTTCTAGAAAACTTGTAAGTAATGAGGGCAATCCTAGCCAGAGGCCAATGAGAATTTATGATTACTGAATCGGGATTTTCTTTGGATGGCAGAAGGGGAATAATCTTTATTACTGAGTCACTCAGTTAAAACTCTTAAAATAACTTAATTACAGAATAATCTAGTTAAGTTTCAAAGAGGTAGGCATGTTTGTTTAATGTTTATAGTTAAACAAAGAAATAGTTAAGACCATTAGCATTTAAACCACCAGCATTAGTCTTGAGAAATCTCACCTCCTTAGAAAGAGTAAGGATGGTTCATACCTTCTCAGTGCTTCCTGTTCAATCTGTTCAACAGATTTATTAAACTAGGTATGAAATTGAGTTTGTATCTATTTCTGATGGAAGGGCCAAGAACTCCAGTGCTGTCTATTCCCACTTCAATAATAAAACCCCTGACAGCTTCTGAATGAAAGATCCTAGAAAAATGCAGTTTATTGTCTAATACACAGCCTAACAGAATGAAGTTGATATGAAATCCTGCAGACCATTCTTTATATCCGTAGTCATCAGATACCATTTAGACTGGGAGACGTGATGCTCTGCTTAGCAAGTATTGGGGAAATATAATTAAAGAAAAAAAAAAAAAAAGTGCTTCTCCCAACCCAGAATTCCTCTTCACAAAGGTAATAAGTAGAGAAAGAAAACACCCTTATTATTGAATAAGCATTAAACCAGAGTGTGATATGCATCACAGACAATTCGCTGAGATTGCAGACAGAAAGAAATCTCATCCTTTGATATAGCCAAGCAGATGCATCACATCACGTATATATTTTCAAGATCAGCAATAACTAGTCTTCAAATAAGAGGACTTGACAGCATTATTGGTCACTCATCATTCATTCTAACTTTACCTGGTGATTGGGATGACCATCTGTGTTAACTTGACTTTATCCAAAAGGGTTGTGGGAGGAAACAAAAAATTCATGTCTTTTGATAGGAAGGGATTTTATAATGTGGAGCAAGGGGCCCACCAAAATTAGGCTCCTACCTTCCCACAGAAACTAGGAGATAGGGGTACCCCCTCCCTAGATATTTACATTTCCAAGAGATGGCTGCCAGGTCCTTGAGAACCATATTCCTAGGTCCTAATGTTAACAAAAGGCTTATATAATTTCTAAGAAGATACATTGGAAATGACAGTGAAAGTACTTAACATTTTTAAATTTCAATGGTCAGTATTCTGACAGAAAGGAAAGAGAAGGAAATATCTGCCCTTATTTTCAAGGAATGAAGTTTCATATTTTTCATTCCTATGTGTCCTTTCACAGCCAAAGATTTCTTTTCTCATTCATGCAAAATGTTTACCATACATCTGGCCATGTGCCAGACTGTGTGCTAGGCTCTATGACTGCTAATATTGGTGGGATGCAAAAAATCTAATCCCACAGTCCGGGAGCTCGCTATCTAGGGAATGAGATCCCAGGGACTTCAGTGTCTCATCAGTCTTCTTATAGGTCCTTAGGCATCCCTCCTTGTAAGAGAGAAATCTGAATAATTCTCGCCCATACTTCAGACTATACCAGGCAATGAAAGCCTTTGCTTTGTTCAGAACGAGGCATGATGTGACTATTCCTGCATGTTGCAGTTATTCTCTGCTAATAATAATAGGTAACATTAATTGCATGGTGTTCATGTTCCATCCACAGCAATGTTGATTCTCACAGTAGCCCTTGAGGTGAGTATTATTTCAGTGCCCATTTTTTGATGAGTCTCAGCAGCTGGCTAGCTTGCCCCTGGACTTAGAGCCAGTAAATGGAAGACTCATATGACATAGGTTTATCTGACTCCAAAGTCCACCTATACTGCAGCCATTGCATATGAGGTTAGGTCAGGAAAAGAAGGCCAACCTCACCATTGGCTGAAATCTGTGTTTTGTAGAATTGTGCACGAGCTCAGTAAAAATGACTGCCTCGAAAAAGACAAAGCCTCCACGTTTACCGTGCACTTACCAGTTTTCAAGTCATATTTTGTACAAGGTTTTATTTGATCCTCACAACAATCTTGGGAAACGAGTAGAGCAGGTATTTAAAACCCAAGTTAGGTAATTGAAACCTGAGATTCGGAAAGGTTAAATTACTTGCCCAACATCAAACAGCTGGTGAGTTAAGATATGGGACTCCTCTCCAGGTCTCCCAACTACTAGTTATCTGTGGCTTGAAATTAGAAAATCTCAAGCTGGAGAATTATACTATGTATGGATTTCTAATAGAGCCATGGAGGTTCCAGGATTCACCTGAAGCCCACTATCTGTGTCAAGAGCTGAGCTCAAATAAGTATGAGCTCTATCAATTCTGGCCTGCATCAGGCAATACTCACTTAAGCATGCCTTTATGTGACTTGTAAATAAAATTCTGTTTGCTTGATATTGCCTGTGGCTAAAGAGTAATGTTTAAACTTCTTCAAAGTTATTTTTACTGTGCTTCCTGAAGCATCTTGTACACCACTTACCCCAAATTGGGCCCTGTTCTGCAGTTTTTATTCAGGTAAAACTAACGGAGTTTCCCCAGAGTGAGGGATTTGTAATCAATCCCATTGTTTAATTTCAATGGCTTATTACCAGGTGGGAGAATTGTTACAGCAGAGGCAATTTAGAAAATCAGGTACGATTGACTCTAGTCAATTTGCATACTGCAGTCCCAAAAGCAAAAAGTCATGGTGTTTCATGCCTGAGAGAGTGCAGTCATTAATGAGACCACCTGGGCAACTAACTTATCCTGAGAGAGAACAGGAGAACTGTGTGTGTGTGTATGTGTGTGTGTGTGTGTGGTCATATGCCCATGTGTTTCTAAACAAGGGTGCATTCAAAACTGTTGCTAATCAAAGAAGGAAAAGATAATCTTTCAAGGGGTTATCTCTAGTATTTTCCAAAAGATAGTCAGAATCAGAACCATCCCTTTACAGATTCTTATGTGACTGTCCTTGAATGTAACATTTGGATTTACTGTGGTTGTATGTTCTTCCAAAAAAGTTGGCAAAATGCCTCTCTCTGAGAGGTATGAGAATGATTGGAAAGCTCCCTGAGCTGAACAGCAGGAATCTGAGTTCTAATCTGAACCTGGCCATTACATTTCTTTATGTTTTGGGCAAGTTAGCTCTTAAGCCTCTGTTTCCTCATCTGTATGAAGAGTTTGGATGAGATGTTTTCCAAGGCCTTTTCCAGCAGTAGCATTTGGTGTGTCTAACCGTGTCTCATCCTTGGAAATGGAAAGTCTTTACCTGAAAACACTAACCTGATTATTGCCAAGTTGTGTGTCACGTCTGTGGAGTTCTCCCAATGAGCGAAATGAGAAATGAAGATCAAGAAAGAATGGAGGACAAGAGTCCAGCTGCCTATCCTAGCATACAAATGTGTCTCCATCAGGCATGGAAAAGTACGCACACAAACACTACAGATGGCGGGTGATTAGCACCATCTTTGCAGCAAAGAATAATGCAGCCCTCATTCCAATCGTGTGCAGTGAATCGACTGGTCTGAGAAGTCCCTGACAGAGAGGTTTCACTCGTGCACTCCGTGAAGAAAGGAAAGGAAGGCAAGCTGGAGCAGGGGATACCAACATTTATGAACTGACTAGTTTCTGATGTTATCTCAAAACTCTCAGGTCACCACTGAGAAGTAATTAATACAAGCTCCATATGCAGGAACCTGAACTTGGAAATATTAAGCAACTTAGCAAGTTAAAAAATATATACTGTTAAAGAGTAGAACTGGGATACAAACCTTGTCCTAACACACAAGCTCTTTCCAGCATAATACCTCGTAGGTGCAGAAAATGCCGCATCCTTTAAATCTTGTCTATTTTTCCCCTTGTACTCATTCCCCACCCCCCACTTATGCATACCTTTTCAGAGCATCACCCAGAGAACATCGCTGTCGTGGAGGACAGGGTAGGAGGGGCACTCACTAGGTCTCCACTTCCCTCCCTCATAATCATTTTTACTTCATGACTGCCCATTTCATCCACTTCAGCTTATTAAAAACAAGGCCTCTTTCTTTTTGTGGAATACTCTATTGTTGGGAATGAAATATCTTAAACAGTTCAAAGTCAGGCTGGTGCCAACACTGGGAGCTGCGTCAGCATGGAGATAGCAATGGCCGCATCCTGAAAAGCAGCCGCAGTTTTGAGAAGCAGCAACTATTTGCAATCCTCCTTTCAAAAACATCACTTTCAGAAAGTGGCACTGGGTGGAAATGGATGCAGTCATCACTTTCAGGGGTTTTGTTGGGCTGTGGCAGCTGGGAGCTCTCTTTTCTCATCTCCTACAACCCACAGACCCTCACACAAAACAGGAGGTAAAAATGCCGTTGTCCTTAAAATAAAATTTGGCTCTGCATCTACACATTGTAAGGAAATTTTTTATGGGAAAAAAAAAAAAACTTTTTGTAAAGGAAAAATGATCACACGAGTTCAAGTAAAAACTAACCAGACGTGGGAACATGGGTATTTTTTTCTGAATAAGTATAAAGGGATAAATATTTTGGGGCAGGACCAACAATCCCTGTTCCCTTTAGTGAAATTTCCCATTCTCACCCTCCTTCTGGCCTTTGCTCAAATGCCAGCTTCTCCAGGAAGCCTTCTCCCATCCTTTCTGTACGACATTTTTTTTTTTCCTTTCACTTAACTCCTAATATGTTTTTATCTGAGTACTTCTTTTATCAGGCATCTCCTTCCTATCTGTACTCTGGCTGCTTGTACACATTTTGTCTTCTTTTCTCAGTTTGTCAGCTCTTTCAGGAAGGAATGCACACTTTGGCTGATTTATATATTAATTAAGCAAATGTGAGTTGACAGTCTGCTCGGTGCCAAGAACTATCTAGGCATTTAGAGTACAAATATCGATAAGGTGTATAATAACCTGTTCTTTTCCTCAAGGATCTTGCATTCAAGTATGGAAGAGAGACATGTAAACATGCATATAAATTGCAGTTGAGGGTATGCAGGATGCATATAGAATTCATTTTATAACCTTTTAAATATTTTGGTGCCTTGTTGAATGAATGAATGAAAGAATGTGGGTTCCACCCTTAAATAACAGTAAAGGCCCTAAGGAGAAACAAAGCATAAAAACTGGTGGAGAAATGAAAAGCCAGTGATGACATATAGGTCCATGGGAGCACTGTGGCTGTCACAGGCCAGATCAAGCATTCCTGCTAGCCTTAGCCTTGAATCTTTATCAGTTCTGTTTCCTCTAAGAATGCAGTATTTTAAACATTAAGGGCAATCCTAAGGAGATAGCAAGGTGGAAGATGAATAACTTTGGAGTCCGAAGAATACTGTGTACGAAAAGACAAAATAGGCAGTCTGTGATAAGTGCTGATTGAGGATGCAGATATTAAATGCTACAGGAAACGGTAAATCTGACACTATTCAGCAGAAACTTTATGGGATAGGTGTGATTACCAGAGAATGAGAGGAGGGCAAACATATGTGGAGAAAAGCCCAAGCAGGGGCCAGGTGATCCAAAGGCAGAAAGACAGATCATGGAACATCTGCTGTCTCTTAGATCCCATGGTTGAGGATTGTATTCCTACTGGCTAATATTTTGATGCTAAATAGTAAAATGCCATCTACAGTCTTTTATACATTTCTTAAAACATTTTCTCCTGTTGGCCGTCTCTTCCTTCTTGATATTTTTATAGTTCCTTAGGCTCCATGATCCCACATTGTCTTTGTTCTCTTCCTGTTTCCATAACTGATCAATTTATCTTCATAGAGCATCCTCTCCCAACCTCCAAATGTCAGTATTTTCTATGCTTCAGTTCTTGGCTCTGCGTTTGAACTGTCAGAAAAGTCACCACCTGAAATCACCCTGTACTCTTGAATTCAATATTGAATTCTACCAAGATGGCTGTCTAATCGCTATCATTAATTTGATCATTCCCTCCCTGAATTCCACTTCTGTTTTACAGAAGGCTTAAGTACATTTACTCATTGATGTACATCATTATATCAGACTTAGCCATCTCTACCTGTTCCTTACATTCATTCCGTGGAGAGATTAATCATCATCACGACTCCACCACTACAAAACAGTCCAAGGCTTAAAACCTCTCCCTGCAAAGCATGTCCCCCCATCGAATTCCTCACTCCCACCGATGGCATCATCATTTTCCCTGTCTCCTCAGTTTGCAATGGCAGACATATTCGATTCCTCTCTCTTTCTGTCTTCATATCTAGTCACTAGAGTTAGGTATTCCAAAAGTCTCCTTGTATAATGTCTCTGGCAGTGGGAACAATCTAAAAAAATATATTGCCAAGCAGAAGTAATCAGACACAGAAAAATATATAATGCCACGCCATCTCTCCTCCACTGCCACCTGCTTCATTCAGCCCTTGACACTTTATGTGTAGGCCTTTGAATAGGTGGTAATTATTCATATTTCTAGTCTCTAGCCTCTCCTAACCAGTCAGCACTTTTTTTAGCCTGATTACTTTTCTTTAAAATACTTATTTAATAAACCCAGCCTCTTTACAATTACTCAGTGACTTGATGCTGTCCAATAGAAGCATAATGCCAGCCACAAATGTGACTTTACACAAATGTAATTTAAATTTTCTAGTAGCTACATTAGAAATGCAAAAAGAAACAAGTGAAATTAATTTTAATACCACTGTTGTTATGTTTAACCCAATATATCCTCAATATTATCATTTCAATATATAATAATATTAAAGAGATATTTCCCTTTTTTTTTTCATACCGAGCCTTTGAAACCATGCATCTAAATTCCGACTAGCCACAGTTGAAGTGCTCAAAAGCCATGTGTAGCTAGTGGCTACCGTACTGAGCAATGCAGCTTTACATTATTCCTTGTGCCTCCCATTTCCGTTGTTTGCTCATGCTCTTACCCTTGTATTCCTCCTTTTCCCAACATAATTAGATCTTGATCATATCTCAAGGCTCTCCCAGCTTAAGTTCTAACTCTCCTGGGGGGATTTCCCTAACCACCACAAGATTTTGACCTCATCTCATGACAGGTATTAGCTATACTATGTAGCTGGCATGTGCTACGTGCTACTTTTTTTTAATGTGCTACTTTTTATAATTAATGCATGAGAACTGCACCCTAGGCAGATTGTCAATATCTCGAGGGCTGATACTTCCCTCAGCCCCTGATGTCCCAGAGTGCTTTTCACAGAGAAGACACAGTAAATATTTGTTGATGGAGTGTTGATAGTACAGATTCCTAAAATATAAGTGTATAAATAGACTTTATTAATTAACAGTATTTTATTATTTACCAATTAGCTGTGATAACACACTATACTATTACTAATTTATTATAAGGTTAACGTTACAGGTTTTAGTTAAGATTTATTTTCCAAAACGTAATACTTATTCTTGTTTTGGAAAAATAAATATTAGAATTAGAAGAATAATATACACTAAATGGAAAATCAAGTGAAGCTAGTATAATTTCAGCTCTATGATTTATTTATTTGTATATGGAGTGATGAGAATATTGATGTCAGAAAAATAGTAAGCATAATAATATTATGGAATACGTAATTTAGTGAGCTCCAACAAATATCGTCTGATTATCTTATCAGTTTGGAGGAATTCTCAGAAACACATTTAGAAGATTTAATAAAAGAATGTGTTGGAAAAAGTGATTTGATAAGGGATCTCCAACACCAATTTGTGATAGGGAGGTTTTGTACAATCACTCATGGGCATGTTTAAACTCTTTGGCAAATGCTTTATCAGGGATTGGTAGATGTGATGGTGGGTTATAGGTTTACATACACAAGGAGCACTTGAGATTTCACACGAAGAATGGCTGATTAAAGTAATGAGCCTGGTGTAGAGTGTAGAGAGGTTGAATGTGGCTAATATTTCCTTGAGATGGGGATTTGTTAATGTTACTATCATTTTATATAAGACAAAACTGTCAGTAGACAAAATGGTGGTTAGTTTGAAGGGCATGACTCGTTAACATATTATAAAATATATGGTAAGCTTGACAAAAACAGATCTTACATAAAATTGTTAAATAAGTGAAATCTGTACTTTGAGACACTCAATTTCCACTATCACTAAATGCTCTGGTCTCCCTTCAGGCCTATTCATTCCCTGTTTACAGCCCACGTCACCTCCATGATATGTGAGAGGACTTTCAGATGAATTCTAATTTTATTGGGAGCTTTTGAAGCTTGGTGATTTCAAGATACAAATATATAGTACAATGATTGGCATTAAGGAAACTAATTTGGGTAAAAGCCCCACATCAGCTCTTAAACTTATACTATAATCTTCCTGCTAATAAGACAAATATCATATGATATCACTTATATGCAGAATCTAAAAACATGATACAAATGAACTTATCTACAAAACAGAAATAGAGTCACAGATGTAGGAAAAAAACTTACGGTTACTAGGGGGGAAGGGGAGGGAAGGATAAATCGGGAGATTGGGATTGACATATACACATGACTATATATAAAATAGGTAACTAATAAGGACCTGCTGTATAGCAGAGGGAACTCTTCTCAATACTCTGTAATGACCTATAATGGGAAAAGAATCTAAAAAGTGTGGATATACGTATATGTATAACTGATTCACTTTGCTGTACACATGAAACCAACACAATATTGTAAATCAACTGTACTCTAATATTTTTTTAATTAAAATTAAAAAATCATTTAACCATTAAAAAAATGGCTGAAGTCCAAAACTTTTACTATTTACAAGAGTAACTTAAAAAGTAATTTAAAAAAATTCTTCTTAAACTCAATCAGTATATATTCTTTAAACTCTTGGATGACTGCAGACAAAATTAGAGCATCTGTATAGTTTACATATGGATGTGTTTTCCACGTAACAGCTATTGTCAAATGGATAAAACCTAACTTGCGAATGCATGTTATGTGTGTGTGTTTATATGTTTGTTTATTTATTTATTCTTCTTATAATTAAGGTCATTGTTAATTTAAATGTGGACAAAGAGTGCCACGGTAGGGGGAAGCAAATTCTATACTGGTTGACAGTTACATTTGGTGAATCCAACTGGGAAAGTGGAGGGCGTGGGTAGAAAATTGGCTGGAAAAGAGGCATGATGTATGCCAGAGGCTGTGTAGGAAAGCTGAGGTACAACCTGAAATAGTGTTGGGAAGAACACCAAACATAGCAGGTGCCGAAGCAAAGGATACAGAGTGGACTTTACAGTAAAGGGAGAAAGCCGTAATTGGAAAAACTAAATAGACGTTCAAGCAGGTGAAACTTAAACAGGCAAAAGGAGTAGTTCAGGACACAATGCTTTGAAAGGGGAGATTCCTTCCTAGATTGTCAATTGTAGCTTTTGCTTTTCGTGTGTGTGTTGGCTGGTAGGGCTAAAATACGTGTGCAGGAAAGTGTGGCTTAAAATAAAGGGGTTTGGGACATGGGGTAGGTAGAGAATGAAAAAGCTATAAAAATGTCTATTAATTATAGATCATTAAAATAGTTTGAATTTCAGAAATCTAATTCCTAAGTAAATCTGTTGAGTCTTTTAAGTGCTTCTTCAGCACTAAAATCAATCCAAACATTGGCAAATGCCTTAAGAAAAGAAATAGAAACAAACAAACAGAAATCAAGGGCAGTTATCAACTTTAGGCTTAAGAGGTGAAAAAAGCATCACCACTCCAGGCAATAAGAGAACGTAGAGAAAATAAAACTGAACAGAGTCTGAACAAGAAACCAGACTCAATGACTGGCTTGCTATATAACATTTAGGTGATAAAAGACAGTTTTCTGTACTGTTGAGTTCGTAGTCAACTTGATCTTGACCATCATCATTGTCATCATCATGGTAGCCCCCGGTTATCTGACTGTGGTCAGCTTCTTACCATGATTAAAAAGCCTTGCATAGTGCTTCCGTGGTGGCGCAGTGGTTGAGAGTCTGCCTGCCGATGCATGGGACACGGGTTCGTGCTCCGGTCCGGGATGATCCCACATGCCACGGAGCGGCTGGGCCCGTGAGCCATGGCCACTGAACCTGCGCGTCTGGAGCCTGTGCTTTAAAAAAAAAAAAAAAGTCTCACATAATCTGTGACCTGGCCTACACCTCCTCTCCCACTCCTCCTGTATCAGGCTCTTCCTAGCTCACTATGCTCCAGCCACACTGAGCACATTTGTGTTCTTCAAACACTGAAGTTTTTTCCTGTGTCAGAGTCTTTGCACATATATGCCCCTTCTAGAGGCCTTCACCCTTCTTTTTAGCATGGCTCTCCTTTCTGTTATTCAGGTCTCAGCTCAGATTATTACCTTTCAACAAGATTTTCCTGACTACCCTATTCAGCATTACCCAACACTGCCCATACAATCTTGCCTGAAAGTATCCATTCTTCTATTTGTCTGTCTGTCCATCTATCTACCTTTGTTGTTTATTACCTGTGTTACTCATTAGCATATTATCTCTATCAGAGCAGAAACCTTGACTGTTTTACTTCAAACTGTAGTTCCTACTGTCTGTATAGAAACAAAGTTATTTAGAGTGGCATGAGATAGTGAACAGATTATAATGCACGATGGTAATGTAAGATACTTTATTTCAGTTCTCATTATTGGTATGGCACACTTATTGGCTAACCACTAGCGAACATCAACTAATTTACAATCTCTGAAGCTACATGAGTTCCTAATTTTCTAGTTTTTAACCCTGAATAAGTATACCTAAGCCAAAGTCTAGAGGAGTATGCATAGGAATACATATCCCTTTGTGATTACACTTGTGATTAGCTGCTGACCTCAAAGACGTCACTTTCTATGTAATGACATCAACACTGAGACAAAGCATTCAGGCCCTTCCTGAGCACAGAAAAACCTTACACAAAGATGGTACTGCAAGTTGGTTCTTCTCTTAACCTTAGCTACACCAGTAAGTCCTCCCTGTTAGGGTAATATGTCAAGAAAACTTTAGTTAGACCAGTTTATTCTTTTTGGGCAATAAGGAAAAAAACATGTTCACATAGTTTCAAAAGAAAGAGAAAGTAAAATATAGACATAATAGTGAATAAAAATATGTTGATATAAAGAATCCAAAATTTTTTTTCAAGGGACAGTACAGCAATAGACTAAGTTTAACATTGATTCAAATTTGAATGAAAATAGAGTAATAAAAAATGAAGCATGAAATTGAAATTACTTGAATTCACTCATCTACTTACAATCACTTTTGCATCTCAGTAAACTAAGAAAGCTGTTTAATTTTCTCTTGGGTTTTAGGACGAATCTTTGCATGTGTTAATCTTGGAAATTTTGAGGTTATCATCAGTCTTCTTAATCAAATTTTTTATGATTATAGTGAATATCCTCAATATATAAGAAGTTATTACAAGTGATTATACCAAAGAGATAGATAACTATGCAAATTGCACAAGCATTTCAGAAACTAACAAATACAAATTTAAAAAAACACAAAAAACTTCTCAACCCAACTGATAACCAAAAAAACATACAATAAAATAAGAGATGTAATTTGATTTATCAAATTGACAAAAATGTAAACATTTTAAAATGGCAATATCTACTATTAGCTATAGTGTGAGGAAGGAGGCGCTTTCATGGCTTGCTGGGAGGAGTGTTGAATGTTATGGAGTGCAATTTGGCAGTAGGTATTATAACTTTTGTAACTTGGTATGCAGGCTTGACTGAGTCCAGCAATTCATCCTAAGGAAATAATCATGATTCATGCAAATATATAGCCTTAAGGATGTTTATCACAGGGCTGCTTATATAAGAAAAAAGAACTGACAACAGCCTTTTTGATGGGTCTAACAAATTATATTTCATCCATAAAATTCAAATTCAAAATAGTTATGTATGCAGTACCTAAAAATGTGGTAGAAAAACAACTATATCATTTAAAAATATTCATAGAATAGTAAGAAAAAAATAGAAACAACATGCCATTGCTGAACTTACAAAATATATATTAGTGCATAGAAAAGAGAGCACATGGCTATATACCAAAAAGTCAATAGCAGTTAAGTATTGGTAATAGGATTATGAATGATTTTGTTTTATTTTTTTGCTTCAGTATATTTTTGTAATTTCAACAGTGAATATTATATTATTTTTTAAAAAGGAAAATATTATTTTTATAAAATGAAAAATAAAACTACACAATTATAGTTAATGATTTACTCTGAATCAGAGATGAAATAATGAAAAAAAAAGCAATATCACAAGGAGTAAAGAAGAAATATAAATTAGAAAATTATGAAAGCAACTAAGTATAAAAAAAGGAATAGGAGGGCTTCCCTGGTGGCTCAGTGGTTGAGAGTCCACCTGCCGATGCAGGGGACACGAGTTCGTGCCCCGGTCCAGGAAGATCCCACATGCCGCAGAGCAGCTGGGCCCGTGAGCCATGGCCGCTGAGCCTGCGCATCCGGAGCCTGTGCTCTGCAACGGGAGAGGCCACAACAGTGAGAGGCCCACATACTGCAAAAAAAAAAAAAAAAAAGGAATAGGAGAGATTCAGAATAGTGTTTCAGTCCAAGAAATGCACTGTGAACAGGTACTAGACCTTTTATTTTTATTGTGAATGCCAAAAACTACTAACAGTCAACAAAGTGTACAAAGTTTAAAAAATGTGTGTTTCTGTCATTTATTTTCTTTCATCAACATCTGAAGATTGATGTTATTTCCTTCTAGGCTTTATTAATGACTTGGAAAATTGTAAATGAAATTAAATACAGTACATAAATTCACTGAATATTTCTTTTGAGTAATTTCAGTTGCCACCATTAGATATGATGTCTCATTATTACTGCTGTAGTGTAGTCTATGGTACTTTGCACTGTAAAAATAATTTTTGTGTACCTTATCCCATTTATTCTCATCAAAACCCTTGGAAGTTGTATCATTTCCACTTTACAGAGGAAGAACCACAAATCTAGCAAGATTACGTGACTTCCCAACATCCCAGCAATGCTCAAAGCAAGTGGAAACGAACAAAACCAAGCCTACCATAGATCATGATTCTCAAATGAGTAATAGTTTGGAGAACATTCATACGAGACATGAAATCCCTATGTTTTATTTTCCTTCTATAATAATAAACTTAATTCCAAAATTGTTTGTTCTGCTTCTATGAGCAATCATCATGAGTTTGTAAGAGCTGCTGATTGCAGAGCATCACAGAACAGTTTCCAGCTACTTTTATCAAATCATATCATAGTTTTTTTCCACATTTCCTACACATCTTGCAAAAATAATGTTCTGCAAATTATTTTGACATCTTGTTGAGAATTTTAGCAAAGCTTTATTCTTCACCTCTAATTTGATTTTAAAAGTATGTATGTAGTAAAAGATATATCAATATGATTTAAGACATGAATTTTAGATGAGGTAATTATAAGCACCTATTAAATAAGTAATTAGACATCCAAGAGTCTTTGAGGATAATTTCAGTATCGAACTGGAGACAAATTTGGTTAATTTCCTAAAATATTATATTTTTTGTTTCCTATCTATTTTTGAACTTTTCTACATAAGAATTAGAAAGTAGCCTCTCAGAAACGTAAGAAATAATTTAAATTAGCTTCTAGCTCACAGAACTCCTTTTCACCCTCATTGTGTTTATTTGGAGGAGGGAGGTGAGATGCAAACATCCAGGTAGATAAACCATGTAGCATACTGACTCTGAGTTTCTTTCTCTATTCACATTCAGTGACATTGTCTCCATGTCATGGCATCTACCCATACTTATCTATATGCTGGAAATTCTCAAAATTATTTGTGTAGCTCAGACTTTTCCTCTGAGTTCTAGAAACCTTTCCCTGACTTAAGATTTCCGTTTGGTTGTCTCATGGGGTTTCACAAATAATATGTCCAAAATGAAACTCTTATATTTTCCTCAAATATTAATATATTTTCAATCTTCTCTATCTCAGGAAATGGCAGCACCATATATCCAGTTGCTTGAGCCAGAAAATGCCCATCATCCTTGGTTCCTTATGTTGCCCTACCTTCACATCCAGTGCCTCAGGAAGTCTTTTCCTTGTACCTACTAATTCTATCATGTAGGTCCAGCATCAGTCCAGCAGCCTTTAACTCCACTACCAATATGGTAGTCCAAGCCTCCTTACAGAATTTTATCTCCCCATCCAACCACCCTCTATCCAACCTGGTAATCGCACAGCAGCCGAATAATCTTTTAAACAAAAATTGCAATAATAGCAACCTCCATTAATTTTTCAATTGGCTAATCAGGCAGTTAATGCCCTAGATTAAATATCTATTTCACACGCTTCCACTTGTTTATCTTAGAGTTTTATGAAGTTATAGCTATAATACACAATACATGTTAAAGCATACAGTTTGATGAGTTTTGTCATCTCTAAAGCCATCATCACAAGATAACAAACATATCTGTCAACTTCAAAAGTTTAATTTATAGCCTTTTTAATGCCTCCGTCCCCTTTTCCCCACCCATGTCTACAAATAACCACTGATCAGCTTTATGCCACTCAAGATCATCTGGCATTTTCTAGAAATTTATAGAGATGGATTAATACGTCCACTTGCCTAAGCTACTCACAGAATCCAAATTGATTTCTCTGGTTCCATTCTTACAAACAAACAAACAAACAAACAAAAAAACTAGGGTGAGGAAGTTTAATGAAAATCATTGGGAAAATGCCAGTATGGGTTGTCCAATTTTCAAAACGGTTTATGAAACTTCTGAAACACTATAACACTTTCATGTGCTTTTATCTTTTTCAACCCTAATAAAAATTATATTAATAATGAACTTTCATTTTTAACTAAATTTTTAATAAGGCTTTTCTTGGCCCAATTTTAAAATCTAGATTTGTCTCTCTCTTTTTTAACATTATCATCATGATTTGGGAGATTCTATCTTTCTAGAGACCCTGTGATGTTAGTCACAGAAACTGAGCATGCGTTGTGTGTGTTTACCAAAGAACTAAATCTTAACTATGCAGGGAATTCCTTACAATGCAAAGAATATTCCATTTTGTAAGAATTGTTTGTAGACTTTTCCAACACAATTTTTAATTTAACAATATTTGATGATTGTATTGTTATTTAGTTCAGATTATATACAATTTTGATTATATTGTATGTTTAATTAATATTCTAAACTGTAATTTCTCTTCCTAGAATAATCATAGCTTTTTTGCTTATTGTTGCTTTGAAAGGTGAATTTTAAATTGCTCTTTAAAACGAGAATGAAGGGAAATGCCAAAATACAACTAATTTCACTTCTTTTTGGAATTTGACATTTTCCACTATCTAGGTAATATAAAAACACACCACCTAAATGAGGAGTATTTTAATAGCATCGTTTTCACATTTTAATTGTTGTCACATTTCTTCTTTGTTTAGGGAGACGGCTGGTGAACACCCGTGGGATCTAAAGAACAAGTAAGATTTAAAACATGCTAGTTTTTTTTTTTTTTTTCAGTGTGGTTTTCAAATTTTCTTTGTTTTATTACTTAATAGTATTTCTTAACTACTATAAGCTGTAGCTTCTTAGAAAAGTGTTAGCGATTTTATTACAGCGCATGAGGAATAAAAGTGAACTTTCAACACTTTCAGATTATTTGGAGGCTTTAAAAAGCTGCATGAATTTTCTGTGTATGGTAGGCAAACAGAAAGACATTACAGATGGAGTGAAATTCCAAGCACAAAGTAATGGGCATGTTTTTATTTTGAGTGAGTTCAAATCCTTAGAGTGACTTTTTATAAGGTAATTTTTTACAACATATATATGCTGTTACTGTCTTATTCCTACCTCTTGCCTAAGAGTAGAATAGGTCACAGAGTGGTTCATTTGATTCGCCAAACCTACCTCATGGAGAACCATGAGAGATTTGGACAATGTAAGGTACATCCCTCAAATTGGAATGAGATGTGTTGGGATGGTGAGGGGAGGGCCATCAGTTAATGGAGTAGAAAAGTGAACAGGTGAAATAATGGTCAAAAGGAAAGCAAATGAGTAAGGGGAAAATTGAAAATAATGTCAATAATAGGGAAGAAAGCAGATCACCATA
This sequence comes from Aethalodelphis obliquidens, assembly GCF_003676395.1. NCBI lineage: Eukaryota > Metazoa > Chordata > Mammalia > Artiodactyla > Delphinidae > Aethalodelphis > Aethalodelphis obliquidens. Next base: position 58,564,858 of record NW_020837951.1, on the reverse strand, counting down.
AGGATAAAGAGAGTAAACAGATTACATACACTTTATTGTCAACATTTGGAAGAAAGGAAATAGAGGTAGAACAAATTTATAGAGTAGAGATTGGAAACTAAAAAGAGGTAGAGACAGGGTATGTAATAGGTTGTACTTGAGAAAAGGGGAGAGATAAAAGTAAGTGATAAAAGATGGAGAAAGTTACATTTTTAATTTTTGCTACTTATTTGACAATTTAGTTGAAACTAGAACTTGAGTGGTTTAAAAAATAGAAACATTGAATATTTTTATCTATTTCATTGAGGAAGAAAAACGTCTAGTCATCGTATAATTATTTGATGTTTCTGTGAATCTTGCTCTATGCTCAATTTAAGCCATGCTCAAATGAAGAAAATGTTTCTTGATTTGTTTCAAGTTTTCTTACGAGTGTTCTAAACCTGCTCTACTCTTGAAATCACTTGACTTCTAAAAAAGGGAAAATCATGCATTTAGAGAGGTGAAATAAGTCATTAAAATGTGTTTCTAATCTACAGAAAGCGTATGTTAAACAATTCAAATTTATAGTCAGAACAGCTCAAATTACTCCTGCATTCGGGGACACAAAGCCCTAGATTTACCCTGTAGTTATCCTGTAATTGCTATTTACAGGCAAAGGAAAAGTGAACACGGGTGCTGATCTCAATAGTAATGTAGAGATTTACCAAGGAACCTTGTAGAATTGACAGTTTTCTGTCCCGAAGTGTAAATCATAAAGAGTCATCCAGGTAACCTCCTTTTTATTGGCATAAAGATACAAATAGGTAAAAATTAATTCTTAGCAGCATTTTCACCATATTTTAATTAGGAAGTGTGGCTTTGGGTTTATGGTTGTTGCTGGGTTTTTTTTTTTTTTTTTTTTTGCAGCTATTATGTGTTAATCATTTATCATCACAATAAAAGGTCTCTTTCTTCCTAACATTTGAAGTATCTTGGGGAAAATATTTTGGTTATTTATGGTCTATTATGTATAAAGCTATCACTAACAGTCCACCATTCATTATTTTCCTAACTATAGAGTAGACTTTGATGATGGTAGAGTGGAAAGTGCCTGTTGACTCTGACTCCAAAATACTGGGTAAAATTTCAGCATCATCATTAAGATCCACTTACTCACCCGGGGCCTCAATGTTTTAATGTTCAAAACAAGGATAATACCGCCTACTCAAGATTGCTGTGGCATTTGAACAGCTTATCAATCTGAAATTATTTGGGACTTGGTCAAGACTAATAGATGACGTACCTGGTGACATTTGGGTTCTAGGTCTCTAGAGTTTCCTATCCAGAATCCCATGAGTCACATAAATGATTTTGCAATGATTGTTGCCAGTGTTTGCACTTGTGATTCAAGTTTATCATTTAAAATGTTATTGGGGGGTGGGGGAGGATAAATCAACCTATCATTCAAAAAGCTTTAGTCACCATCATCATGGCTCTATATCTGGAGTGCAGGAGAGGTCCTTCAGCATCATCAAAATCGTCACCTGCTTTCTGGTACTTTATGTTCCTCAATGGAAAAAAAATCTAGGATGCTCTCTCCTATTTTGGTAGTGCTAGGCTAGGTGGTTTTACAAACATCTCCTCAGATAATCCTCACATCTGTCATGTAAAGAATATCTGATTGTCCTCTTTTCCAGATAATTCTCAGAACAGCCAAATAACATGACTAAGGTCACCTAGCTAGAAAAGGGAAGGAACTGAAATTGTGGCTCAGAACTCTGCCCACAGCTCATGTACATTACAAAACACCCTCCTACCTTCCTTAGTGAAATATAATATTTTCAATACAAATATTTGTAGAAGTATTGTCACAGTGATTTTATCCACATTGGTGGAGAGAAAGCATTTTACGGTAAAGAGGAGGTGAAGCAAAAGTGATTGCTAGTTGCAAAAGAGGATGAGGAATGCTGAAAGGGTAAGTAGTAAGACAGTCTCGCTAACTCAGTATTGTGCCTTGGATAAGCTCTACGGGGAGGCATTAGTAAGCATTAAAAAAATGCATCCTTCTTGGCCAGTTGACAGCAGAGTCAACCTCAAGTCCTCCTGCGTGTACCTTTAAGTGCCAATACATCTACATTCCTCTGACAGTTTAGCAGAAAGAAACTTTATTTTCTTTCTACTTACTGACATTCCTTTTCTTAACAAAACCCCAAAGCTTCTCTTTTCTGGCCCTGCTTTTCTGCTGATGGTGTGAAGTCTGTGGTTCATCTGAGTTGGTCTAGGTGTACTTACTGAAGTCAGGGAAGAGAATAACTATTATATCTAAATGCACATTGAACAATCCCTTTGAGGTACTAGCCTCTTGAACTTCATTAAGGAAAAAAAGATAGCTGTTAGAAAAAGTAAAATGGAAGTCCCTGCATGATTAATTTTAAAAATAATTGTTTTTAATTAACTTCATTAAAATAAACCTGTTTTATTCTTTTGTTAGGTCAATTATCCTAGACTGTTAAACAAAATCAACAAATAATTCTCTTTCTGGTCCTTCACACACACACACACACACACACACACACACACACACACTCTCATGCACAGATGTACATACAAATACTTAGACACATGTACACACATACTGTGACAATATTTTTCCCTCTCTCAGTGAAATATTCTGTGTTATCTATTCTGTAGAATATATTGTATAATGTTGAAAAAGTGATTTTGGAGAAAAGTTGAAATGATTGAGGCTTAAATGTGTTATGACATTTTGAAACTTTAAATAATCCACGCCTATCTAAACCCTGTGTTTTAAGTAGTCATCATCTTGTTTCGCAAATGAGAGGCTGTGTTTAGAAATACGTTTTCATTGTGCTGATATCACAGTACAGATTTCTCTTTCCTCAGATTGTCTCCAGTGTAAATACACTGCTTGATAAAGATGACAGTGAACTTAAATTGATTGCTAGGCAACTGTATTGTTATTACCATAGATAAACACTCTTATTTCCTCTTTGGTGTTTTCCTGGTAAGGAGTTTCTGGACAAGCATAATGCTTTCTTTTGGGTTGATTATGATCTTATTCATTCTAAGTAATCACATAGGTATCCTTTATTCTTTAGGATTTAATGCATAGAAAAGTTCAGAGGGAAAAGGTGAGCTATTAGATGGTGTTTTTCAAGGCATGATGAGAAACAGGGATGTCGTTATTGAGGAACATTTGGAGTCCTGTACATGAGCAATAATCTAAATTGTTCAACATAAGCATATTTCCATCTAGATTCTGAGAACTAAGCATAATCTTGGGATCGTGGGGAAGTTTTATTTACAATATCCACTTTGTTCACGAAACTCAAATAAATGCTTCCAGAATGAAATGAGGTAATAGCAATGGACCAAACAGTTGTTTATTTTACATGGCTACCTCTTTATTTCCAAGGAGAGTTATTGTTCCGCTGTGAGTCTTACACAGAGCTTACAATTTACTTGATATAGAAAAATGTTCATTATCTACCACGTCTACTGTTTATGAGGATCAGAAGGCATCAAGAGGGCAAACGTGCAGCAGCCAATAGCAGTTCAAGAGTGAGGGGACACTCCGAGCGCAGTCTCATCGTCAGGCTGGTTAAACTATAAGATGCACCTAGCAAGGATTCATGTTACCCAGGAACCCCGGCTTGCACATGGACCACTAGAGTGACTGTAATGCCCTTTTGTGAAAGGAAGGAAGGGTTGAGTTAGTGAGACCAGAGTAATGGAACTAATGCTGACAATGGCATTTTCGCTACCACTATGAAAAAGCACAGTAGACACTTTCCAGTGCCTGGTACACCGTGGTCTTCCCTGAATTTTGATGTCAGTTCAGCTGTCTGGCTCAGGGCAGAGCTGGTCCTGTGTGGAGTGCCCATATATTTGCAGCCATACAGTAGTGCTAATACTTGAATCTCCTATATTCTCTTAGAGCCACATGTTTACATCTGGGAAAAAAATCGGTATCCAAAAGGGCTATTTCAGGATAGTGAATGAACTGGCCTCCAGTGCTACTGATAATGCAGCAGGGAAAGGAAGAGGAGGAGGCTGGTTTCTTATGCCCTTTAGGGCAGGAAAAAAGAAAAAAGCACCACTATTCATTAAACATGAACTGTTACCAAATATAGAAGTGAGTGAGCATCCTTTCATATTTGAAGACTGTTACTAGTTCTGTCTTGTGAGTGATTGCTTTTTTGCCATCATCAGTGATCAGGGATAGAACACAACAATGATGGTGCAGCACTATGGGGAACTCCCGCGGCACATTTATTGTCCCCATCACCTTGAGAGTGGTTTCCAACATTAATTCTAGTGTCAACGACTCCATATTAATTGTTGTTGCAGAAGCTCTTTAAAATATGTCAGAGTTCAGCTACTCTTGTGTTACTTTGATGTGAGTCCCTAAAGCCTCAAGTTGAAAGCAAACAAACATAAGACCTGGCAAGAGTTTTCAAATATCACTGCATTATTTTTTTTTAAATTAGCATCTGTACTATCTGCATCCCTCTTTTTAACTCTCTTTCTTTCTGCCCCTGTTAGTATGATTAGTTGTGTTTATCTATTTCATTAAAGAAATTCAGACACTCAAAAATCTTTATTGAAAACTTAATCTAAGACAGTGGCCAACTCTCTGATATAGATTTGATATAGATGTTTGACAGTGTAAGCTAGTGGATCGTGAATGCAAAGGCAAATGACAGTGCTCCCTTCAACAGTACATATCCTAAAATTTGAACCATACAGAGAACGTTATCATGGCCCTGAGCAAAGGCAAGTCACAGGGTTTATTTTAGCATTGCTGAGTGTTAGGAAATTTTGTGAAGTTTTACTCTTCTACCTGATGATATAGGATGTAATGGCAAGGCTACATGCCCTCACAGATAACGGTGATTGCAGAATGGCAAAAATACATACATATGGCCTTAGACTTTAACTGATAGAACTTGATAAAAATTTCAATACTATTTCATAGATCTACCTTGTTCTCATATCCACTTAAAGTAAAACAGTCATTTGACATTGTGAATAGTTTCCCTGTATCTGTGTGTGAAAGGAAATCATCTTACCTACCATAACTTCCTTGAGTATATGAATTTATCTCTTTTGTAGTCTTCTCAAATACTCTTAATAATGCTTGACTCATGGTACTCAGTATGTATTGAACAGAGGTATTAGTTTTCTATACTATGTAACAAATTACCACACACTCAGTGGCTTAAAACAACATGTATTTATTATCTCGCAGTCTCTATGGGTTTGTTTAGGCATGCTTTGCTGGCTCCTCTATAAGGATGCTATCACTATATCAGCCTGGGGCTTAGTTCTCTTCTGGAGGCCCAACTGGTGATGGATCCACTTCCAAGTTCACTCAGGTTGTTGGCAGAATTTCTTTCTGACCGTTAAAAATGAGGCTCTAGCTTCTTGTTGCTTGTGAGCTGGAGGCTTCTCTCAGCTCCTAGAGGCTGCCTGAAGTTCACTGCGTCATGGCCCTCTCCAAAAGCCCTCTCACAACATTACACCTTACTTCTTTAAAGCCAGCAAGGGAGAAGGAGAGCCTCTAGACCAGTCCAATAGCAAGATGGAGTTTTGTATAATATAGCATAATCAGGGGAGTGAAATCCTATTGCCTTTGCCAAATTCTCTTGGTTAGAAGGAAGTCACAGGTTCTGTCCACACTCAAGGGGACAGGATTATACAAGAGTATAGACACCAGGAGGAAGGGACCCTGGGGACCACCTTCAAGTCTGTCTGCCCAGTAGGTATCAACATTAAAACCAGTATAAGGAGCAGCCCTGATTCCCAACTTTGAGCCAGAATTTAAAATCACATTAGAGAAAAAAAAACATGTTAGTTTGGTCTTACTAAAGGAAATATAAAAGAGCTGTTAAAATAGCTGCAGAGTTGTCACTACACTAGGTTTACAAAAGCACCATATCCACAGCATTTCCACTTATAAGAGGCTGAATCTTCAGGGAATAGGAGCATATTCTCTGACAGTGAATAGCATGTGAACCTCTTTCCTTGCTGAGTACATTCTGAGTTTCAAGACTTTGAATAACACAGTTTGTTCTTAATGTACACCTCACTCTCTACTGTTGTTTGGACTGTAACAACCACAGAGGTGATTATATGCTATGTAATTACAGACTGCAGTCACTAAGCATTTTACCATCTATTTACCCATAGGTCTGTTTTCTCACATAAGCACTTAATTCTATAATATTTAAACCAAAAGCTCCAGGCTTACTAGTCTTCCAGAATGTGAGAATAATTGTTGAATTATAAGTTATTCCCCCGAGGAACAGTGTGTTGGGACATGTGGGGCCATGTAACCTTGGAGCAGCCCCATCTGGTGATCCCTGAAAAGCTCCCCACCCTTATATCTTCCTGGAGTTCAAAAACAGACACTTTCTCGGGGCCCCGGCAGACCATAATTGCCACTTTCTACTTAAGAGAAGCAATCTCTAGGGTAACCAGAATTCCATAGCAATTTATAACTCGGGCAATCTAACTTATGAGCATACTACGTATGAACCCTAACACAAAGGAGAAGTTTTCCATGCCAAAATGATCACCATAAACCACTGAAATTTAAAAATAATTGTGTTATCCATATTAAGTGTTGGGAACACCCTTTGTGTCTGTTGTGTTATACACACATGACATTTTCAGTCCACCACTAATCCTTCTCACATGTAACAATGATCCTGTGACAGTCCAGTCCATGTGTATCAGTCAGGACCCTTTCAGAAAACTGATGACACTTAAAAAAGATTGAAGAGCGTTTAATAAAGTGACTCTTTACAGAGGGATAAATAGGGTTAAAGGACAGTGAAGCATCCTGGGCTAACTATAACTGGAAGCTACTTCCACACCCAGGCTCGATAGAACACAAGGTTATCAGAAGCCAGAAAGACCTGTACTGTTTAAGAGGGTCACCCAACAAGACCCTAAGATAAAAAAACAAACAAAAAAAACACACCAAAAAACCATATGACAACATGTACCCTGGCAGGTAGAGAACAAGGAAAATAAACACCATGACTCCTCATTTCTTTTACATTCTAATTTTCTACTGGTGCCTCACATTGGACTAACAAGAAACTGCAAGGCAGGAGGGCCTGGTTGATGCCATCCTAAAATGTTAAGCTCATGAAGCACTGAGCAAGGGGGAGAAGGTTGAATGGGTCAGGAGGGACAAGCAGGGATTGTCCTATAGCATGTCAGTGTTCATCAGAGCACAAAGATAGCTGCAGATAATTTTGTCCCTTTGTTCTTAAAATTCTAACTTTTGTTCATGGTCTGATTTCTAACAGTTTCTTCCTTTTATGCCTGGGGAGTATTCGTCAAAGATATGTTGAATCTCTTGAATGTTCTAACCATTCACACCTGGAGTTTCCCCTGAGGCAATTCCTAACAATTTCCATCTTTCTTCAGGCTGGCCAACTTTAAGACAATTTGATAACTCCAAATCTTCTTTAGAGGAAGACCTAAGGACTATAAGGAACAAAAAACTACCCCAAATCCCTGCACACAAGCCCCAAGTCAACATAAAATTTTCAGAACTCCTTAAAAGAAGGCTAACCAAAATCTGGAGAGAATTTCTAAATGTAACCATAAATTATAGCATATTACTTAGTACTTTTGCAGTCTGCCCTAGCACTCTTCATGCAGAGAGAAACATAAAATAACTTTTGAGACAGACTATTTTAAAAAGGCACATGCATTGCAGAATGAAATCTTACAGTTTTATCAGTGGAGAGACAAATACTTACTGTATCTAAATTATATTGATATTAACTCTAAACCTAATTGTTATTCAACTTGTTTTTTATTTCTAAACACTCATACAAATTTTTACAAGTCATATTTTTCTCCATGCCAACTGACTTACCTTCATAAAATCTTTCTCTCTTCAAGTTTTATAAAAAAATTTAAAAATTTTTTTGGCTGTGCTGGGTCTTCGTTGCTGCCCATGGGCTTTCTCTAGCTGTGGAGAGTAGGGGCTACTCTTCGTTGCGGTGCACAGGCTGCTCATTGCGGTAGCTTCTCTTGTTGAGGAGTAAGGGCTCTAGGCATGCGGACTTCAGTAGTTGTGGCATACATGTTCAGTTGCTCCCTGGCACGTGGGATCTTCCTGGACCCCGGCTTGAACCCATGTCCCCGTCATTGGCAGGTGGATTCTTAACCACTGCGCCACCAGGGAAGTCCCTCCCTTCAAGTTTTAAATTAAAAGTTACCACTGAAATTTGTAGATCCTTTAGACGTTAATGTTAGGACTGTAAAAGCTATGCAACCCAACATTTCAATTCTATTGGGTTTAAGTTTAGCCTTTGTATGACTTAGGACAAGTCAATTTTTATTAATTTTCAGTTTCCTCATTTCTTAAACAGATGATAGTTCTGGTTATCTTTTGTTGTAGTTTTGATAATGTGCATATAAATAGTGTTTTGTAGATGCCAAGCAAAATATTGATGATAATGGAAAAAAAATTACAGAATTAATATTAGGCGAATGTAGAGATGTCTGTACTTCTGTAGAGAGGTCTACTAGATCTGTACTTCTATAGATAGGTCTACTAGATTTAAATATACATTAGCTTGATTTCGTAGGTTTTTGGGTTTTGTTTTTTTTAACTTTATGTGCATTTCTTCCATCACAGTATGCCAGACACTACTTTGGTTCCTCCTTTAATTATAAGCATATAATTAAAGACTTGTCCCTTTTAGCACAAAGTCATAAAATTTATCTTAAGCAAAATTATTCTTATACTTTATCTGACATGATACTTACTGCATTAATATTACGCTAAAAGAGAAAAAATAAGATTTTATATAGTTTTTCAAAAGTTATATTAATATAGCATTTTTTGAAATTCTATAACCACCCATTCCCAGTATACTATTAATGAGTCTGGATAATAATCTTGGAAAAATTCCAAAACTCATGTTAAACAGTGGTTGGAATATTTTAACCCAGAATTGCACCATTAGATTTCTTTATGTTTCCTTTCTCTCATCAACACCAGAAGCCAATGATATCACAGGTGCAAAGTTCATATCCTCCCTTTTTCCATAGAAGTGCCAGACCAGAGACTCTAGAATGCACTGTTACTAACAGAAGGGAGAAGGTATGGGTTACCTAATAACTCAATATGGACTGTGGCTTTCTTAGCTGGCACACAGGCTAAGTAGGCACCCAAAATGGTTAAAAATATTAACAGATAGCATCTTGTAACCTTGTCTTTTTATTTATCTGTTTTTCATACCTGTTTTCCTCAAGAGTTTTAAAAATCCCTGATTTTTAAATGACATTTGTTTTCCATTTTTAAGTGATTTTAATTAGCCTCTTCTTCTATGACTTGGTTAAGAAATTTTAGCCAGAGGTCAATAAGAGTGTAACGACTTTCCCAGGAAAGACAGTCTCTTTATTCTTCTAAAATGAAGGATCATCCGTGCTTATATGATTGGTTGCTATGGTTTGACTGAACGGATTTGTCTCTATGGAACAAAGACTTGAATTCTATCTATAATTTTTATTCTGCTAAAATGATGATTCCAAAGTACATATTATTGTGTGTCTCATTCCTGCTTAGCTACGTGCTTTTTACAAAGAATGTAATAAGGCTTTTCATGAACTGATTCCTTCCTCCTTGTCTAGCTTTATCTTTCTACCTTACTTCCACTTCCAGGTGTCCTGTGCTTTTAGCACTATTAAACTTATCATATATTGCTGCCACAGCAGCTGGCTTCTTCTGTGGTACCATGACTTGTATATGTGTCTCCTTCAGTTAATCCCGTGACACTCTAACTAACTTCTAATAGCCCTACTATACTTCATGTTAATAATGTATTTATATGCCTATATTTTTCAAATGTTGGCAAACAATTTGAAAGTAGGGATCTCATCTGATTCTTCTTTGCATCACCAGTGGAGTACCTAGTATACAGTAGGCTCCAAAAATTGTTTATGAATAAGTAAATTGTACCACAGACAAAACTTAAGACGTCTAGAAGAATGCTTTGCAGTGAGCTGCAAGAATTTATTGACATCTTATCAAGCAAATGGAATCATCCTAAAAAAGTCTTATGACAGTCACAATTGTGTATGTAGGAAAGTGAGTAAATATTTGGGTTAATTGATAGGACTTGTATCTTTTTGTTTCTACTGTGAAATCACAGAGGTTTCTGGTCTGATCTCTAACTTTCAATAGTTTTCTCAGTTTCAGTTGCTGTCTTTTCTAGTCACAAGAAGGAAGGAGCCCCAGAATGCAAGATTATGCTTCATTGTTTTAACAGAGACAAAATTACTGTCTGTCATTTTAATTGTATCTTGTATTTTGAACCTTTTGGAAGTACAATTAGCAAAAGCAATATAAAAGCCATATTGATTTAATGTCACTGTTTTAGCCAGAGTCAGTCAAAAGGAATCCATAAGCATCCTTATGCATACCACATACTCCTTGTATTTCTTTTTCCTAAGTATGTTTCCAATTCAGGTTTTTAAAACTTGGAATCAGTTTCCCCACTTAAATTGTAGTTATAAGCTCGCTATTTAATTCCAAGCTGAGGTCACATAAGTCTAGTTGATCCTTAATGTAGCGTGGTGGGGAGGCCCAGTGGCCACAGGCCGTGGGCCATGAGAGGATGGTGCGCTAGCAGACCTGGGCTTCATTGTATATTTGTTATGTTATCCACTTCCAAATGATAATTCTGTGCTCTCCAAGTGATGTTCTTATAAAAATGATTTTACAGTAAATTTGGTGTATTATTAATTCAGCAAAATACTAAATGAGTATAGAAGAAAACATATATATGTATATGTCACACACACAGTACACACACCTATACATACGTAGGAATAGTACACTTACAGCATCTTTCATCCCCTCAGGAGTTTAATATATGTGAAAAAAATAGTTCAAAAAATTCAAGAAAATAAAAGAAATGGTTTAAGGTAAAATAATAAAACTTAAGTAGTTGGCAGGGGGAAAAAAGGAAGGTTCAACTAGAAGAGTTTATTCTTGTATTTTTTTTCCTTGTAAATTCTTTGGTCATTCACATATTAGTATAATTATTATTTTAAGTACGTTTTGCAAAGAAGAAATATTAAATTACATGAATTGATGAAGACATTTCTCTCACTGGGTGGAAATGAGGTCATCATTTCCTAGAAACTCAGCTTTCATGTTAAGTAATTCCCAGTCCATATCTTAATATCATATAGCTAACAAAACTATACCACCCTTTATTCTTGAGTTTCTCATTCAAATTGATTCTTATGTTCCGTTATGTAACATATCAAGAAACATTTCTGTCTGGGTGGTATTATGGTATAAGGAGTTAATTAGAATACCAAATCTCAAAATAATACGCATCTCATGATCAGCATGTGTTCAAATATAGTCTACAGTCTTCAGGTAAAACATGGCAAATGGAATTCAAAGTCTACCTCTGCTGCCTTCAAAAACACCTCTAAAATATGAGTTTAAAAATTTTAAAGTACAAATTGAATAGTAGAGGGGTAAAAATTATCAAGAGATGTCAACAGAGTTCTGGAAGATGGAAAGTGGAGAATTAGCAAAGTAGATAAATCTGACTATGTGCCAGTAGTTTAGATAACTGTGACATGTGCCAGCTCCTTCCTGCCACTCTCAAAACCTGGAAAGCCTCAGGACTTAGACTTACCAAGTATGTGGGAGTAGAATAAAGTGCTTGACACTGAAAACAAGAGGGTTGTTTCAAAATCTCTAGTATATGCTTGCATCACCAAATTCTTTCCCATGTTTTTGTATAGCTAGGAGATCACCTCTCCCCGTTTCCCACAGGAGACCAGAGGTATAAAACTTTAGAGAAATTGAATTAAAAATTAAGGGTATCCAAACAAAGAAGACTGGGGATGAAGCACTGGTCAGAAATAATGAAAAAAAAAACTCAAATATCCTCCCTAGACACAGCTCCCTACTCACAGGTATCAGAACAGTGAATAAAATTGGAGTATTCTTTGGAAAAACATAATGGTCCTTGAGAAAATACCAACACATAATGATATGTAGGTCTTGTTATTCCAAAGTAAAGCTATCTCATTATGCATTACCCTATCATAAAGCCTTTGACCACACACACATTGACACAAAACCTTCCATAAGATCTTCTTAAGGCCCCTCTCAGATAGTCAAAGATGATCAGTGTATGAGGAACAGTTTCAGTATAAAAGAGAACAAAACAAATAAAGGTACAAATCATAAAAAAAGAGCAATCAGAGAAAAATTAAAATATCCCAGGTATTTAAAATATTATAGTAGATGTGCAAAAATACAAAAGGAGAGATGAAAGATAAAGTTGAGAAAATCTCCCAGAAAAAAAGAGCAAAAAGAAATGGTCAAAAACATTTTAATGACAGAATTAATCCAAGATATTCAACAACTGTCTAAAATGACTTCTAGAGAGGGAGAACACAGAATATCTAAGGAATGAAAATAGCAAAGATATAACCGAAAAAATTGCTAAAGAACTGAAGGACTTGATTCTCATGTTGAAAAAAGTTCAGTTACTTCTTAACATATTGGATTTTTTAAAAGACTTACTGTGAGGCACGTCAGGGGGAAATTACGGAATAATCAAATTAAAGACTAAATCCATGGAGCATAGGCGGCAGAGAGGGTGGTGGTGATCACATCTCACATACCAAGAAAGGGGAAAAAAATGGCATTTCAGTTTTCAAAACAACATTGAATACTTGGATGCTAAAAGACAGGAAGCCTTCAAACTTCTCGGGTAAAAAGTTTTTCCAACTTACAATTTTATATCCATCCAAACTATCAAGAAAGTGTGCAGGTATAATAAAGCTAATTTCAGACAGGCAAAATATTTTAAGAATTATGTTCCCTCTACTCTTTCAGAAGAAACAACTGGAGGGTATACATACTTAAGCAACACTTGAGAGTAAATTACATGAAACAAAAAAACAAAACAAAACAATCCGAGAAACAAGAAACCAAACACAGAGGTGAAGAAAAAGAGGTGAAGGGAAGCCCCAAGAAAATAGCATCTAAAGCAACAGACTTAGATTAGAGTAAGAAGGTAAAGGCATGAAGACCTCCAAGAAGGGAATGGAATTGATGGAAAGTTTTCAGCCATTTCTGAATTTTTAGGAAGAAATATTAATAGGCTTGTGTTAGATCTATTAAACCACTTTAGAAAGAAAAAAGTAGGGTGAAGCCCATCAAAAAGCTAAATAAATTTTTTTAAATTACTCAGGGACTTGTACTGAAGGAATATACATTTTTATAATACTGTAAAGATAAATACTGTATGATATCACTTATATGTGGAATCTAAAAAGTAGAACAAACTAGTAAATGTAACAAAAAGGAAACAGACTCACAGATATAGAGAACAAACTAGTGGTTACCACTAGGGGGAGGGTAGGGAGGAGGGGCAAAATAGGGGTAGGGGATTAAGAGATACAAACTACTATGTATAAAATAAATAAGCTACAAAGATACATTGTACAACACAGGGCATATGGCCAATATTTTATAATTATAAATGGAGTATAATCTTTAAAAATTGTGAATTACTATGTTTGTACACCTATAACTTATATAATATTGTACATCAACTATATCTCAATGAAAAAAGTTTCAGGGACTTGTACTGAAGGAATATACATTTGTATAATACACACATTATTTTCCCTTAGATTTTATTATTTGCAGAGGCTTTGAGAGTGATGGAGATTATACTCTCCCTGTTTTTCCTCCACCCTGAGCTATCTTTGGAGCTGCCAGAAAACACAAAATAATTTGGTGTGGGAAACAAAAACAAGTGATTGAGAGTGGAAGGGTAGAGCTGAAAAGGTCTATTAGGATTAAATGTCTATATTTTCCTAAGACACTGTACCATATATTTCTGTGTATACCTCTACTAACGATCTTATCCATGGTTTGAAATGAAAATTAATTTATCTTTGCATTTCTCTTTTCTTGATGTATGTGGATGGGAACACAAGCTTTTTTAAATTTTATGCTTTAAAACAACCTTGAAATCAGAAGAGGTTAACATAAGATGACCTTACTTTTTTCTGCCATGAATACACAAATCATTAAATGTTACAAATAGTCAGCTTCCTCTACCTCAACTTGCTATAGGCTGGAGTAGAGGAAAAGAAAGCTATTAAGTTTATGTGTCTACTTTTACCTCACTGTACTAAACATAAATATCACCCAGCAATCTTTCAGAAAATCATTTCTTTTTTACTCATAGACAAGTACTGCCTCATTAAATAAGGTTTTTTCCTACTCTAAAAAAAAAAGAAGACATTGAAAAAAGTCTATAGGGTCACTTAAACTCCAATTAATTGTACCGTTGATTCCTTAAAATAAGGTGTGATTTTTTTTTTCCTTAAATATCAGGGATATGAATTTAAAATATGATTAAAGCTCCTTAAAATTAATGATTAGACCAGCAGGTAGATGCTTACATAATATATTTTTCCAAATTCAGAGTAAAAATAACATGTAGATCATGTGAATAAATATGGTAATTGAAGCCCAATGGGAATTGCAGATTTAGAGTTCAGTCTCCATTTTAACATGAAGAAACCACTTATAGAGATAGAACTCTGGGGATCACTGACTTTTCAGAATAATGTTAGCCTTTCAAAATTGAATTCATAAAAACCAAGGGAATGGATGACTTTTGCTTTGTCTATTCCCCAACATAAAGGGAGTTCCTTTTTAAAAGCATATGTTTTGTTCATTCTTGAGAATAAGAACAAGAAGAAGAGAGGAGGAGAAGTCAAATTTATAAATTATGCATCATTATATTTGCTCTCATAGCCTTTCTATTGTAGGAGGACCTGGAATGATAGATTCAGACTTCAATGTTAAAAATCATATTACAGCACCAGTTGGATACACCTCCAGTCTTTTTTCGACTGCTAAATTCATGTGCTTCAGACAGGAAAGTGAAAGAAGTCTTCATTGAATCTATTGCACTATGCTTCATTCTAAACCAGATAGCAGACATCTTATGGTTCATTGATGCACTTCACTCTATGGAGATTAAAAGTTATTATTTATAATGAAGAAAAAAAGTCCAGGTTATTCAAAGAAAAGCCCCAAAAATTCTCTAGTAAAGGAAATTCCAGAGCCCTATATTTCCCAGATAATCATTGAATGCATGTCTTTATTTTTCTACAGCAAGGACTATAGCTTAGTGAAGCTAGTTGACTGTTCTAGAATAGTAGCCGAGCCACTGAACAATGAGAGGTATGAATTTGTCTTCCAGACATGGCCAATTATGATAAGAAATCTTGATTTGCTCCTCTGAGAAGAAAAGGTGTCTCTCATTTAAGAAAGTCATGGTTATAGCCAGTGAAGCTTGCTAAAATGTATTAGGGAATAATGAAGTGAACTTTATTGAAAGGTACCCTTGGGAGCAATCCCATCATCCTCCACAGCTGAGAGCAGCAGAAATTGTCTACTAGTCCATCTTAGCTTTGTCTAGAATTACTTTTTGTGAAAAGGATTGGTAGAGTATAATTGCAGTCACCTTTTTAAATCATCTATTACTGTTGGGTGGTTCACTTAGGATACAAATTAATTTCACACCTCCTTGTTTTGTTTACCAATAATTTCAGGTATGATATTCCTCTCTCATGTATGAGAATTATCATCATCAAATAGATATTATTCATTAAGCACCTACTATGTGCCATGCACCAGGCTACTTTCACCCACACCTGCTGTTTCTTTTTGTTCTCGCAATAGCCAGGCAAAGTAATTGCCATTTTATCCCTACTTAATGGAGGAAGAAATTGGGACTCACACCAAGTTTTCTATTTCTTCTGCATCATTTTAAATGTCTAGTAATGAACTGAGCAGATAGAAAGTGCTCAGTACATATTGTTGGCTGGCCTACTATTAATGTCCCCTAGTTAGTTGAACTTGCTTCCATTTCAACTAATGGAAACTGTAGCCATAACAAATCTGTGCAGATCTTTCTTCCTGAAGGTCCACTCAAAATACATACACTGGAGGGCATAAAGAGTGTGGGTAATGAAGGGATGGATAATTCCAGCAAATGATGCTGTGGTCTTTAATGAGCTTAACACCTGGCAGATAATGCAAATGGCCCTGAAAATTAGCTCATTTTTGGCTTCCCCATGTGCTGTTCAGTTGAATAAAATGTGCATTGAAAATAAGTCCAAAATTTTTTTTTTCGGTGTACACACGTGTTTTGAATCTGAGCTATGGCTCAGTTCAGTGCATTTACTTAGAGTAATTTCATTAACTTGTTCCTCTATTCTTGGTCCACCAGGAGATGAGTTTGATGGGTTCCAGGGGAGGTTTGCTTTTCACCCCTACTTCTTGTTCATGGGCAGTTTTGCCTTCTGCCCTCTAATTTGCAATGTGGTTATTTTTATCCAAGCATAAATTTCTTTTCTCCCTGGCACTTCTTCACCTTTTAAAAATGAGAATGATCCATATGGCTAAAGAATGTCAGGAAGGGAAACATTTGGGAAGAATTATATGGAATGCAGTCATTCCGGATCCTGATCATCTTATCCAAAAAGAGCCAAGTAAGAGAACAGCACATAGAGGATTATGTACCAAAAGTTTAGAATTCCAGAGTGTTTCGAGCAGATAGGTGATTTTAAATTGCCACGGTTATGTGGCCCCAACGAGACTTACGTTGAGATGCTTGAAATGTAGGAGGAGGAAGGATATGAGGTTTTTATTTTATACGATAATGTGTTTTAAATATTTCAGGTATAGCCTAGAGATATTTTAAAGCCTTGTGTGGAAATTCTTAAACTTTCAAGTGGATTAAGATAATGTGGATGCTTCCTAAATTATGGATTACACAAATAAGAATAATATTGTATGCTAAAACATAATAATTTGGAGAGTTTGGGTTGACAATAGCAGTTTACCTTAAATTCTTTTAAAGAACAAAACTGCAGGGAAGAGATATGGGAACATATGTATATGTATGACTGATTCACTTTGTTATAAAGCAGAAACTAACACACCATTGTAAAGCAATTATACCCCAATAAAGATGTTAAAAAAAAAGAACAAAACTGCTGTGTGTAAGGGGCCAGAGTCCATAAGAGAACACACAGATTTCTCTAATGGAGAAATAAGAAGTGCATGTATACTCAGTCTTGGTCTTTGCAGTGCAGCAAAGTGCTTTATGGTGGGATGGGATCATTCCGGGGGTTGGTTCTTTTAGTGGTGCCGTAGCCATAAGGCCAGGAAATGTATGGCTTCTTTGAAAGGTAACAAAATCACCAGAAGGTTTTTACTGATGCGTTGTCGTGTCCCTAAATGTTATAATGTTATCAGGCATCCAGAGAATGTGATTTTTTAGTAATTTACTTATAGAGGTAAATCTGTAGTAAGCATGATAAGAGGAGAAGAGCCTTTTACCAGCTATCACAAGCCAGTTTAAAAACACACGGTAGTTAAGGAGATATAGCTTAAAAAATATAGTTTGAAGGAGCAAGTAGTTAGCCATTTTTCTTGCTAACGGTGATGTCAAAGCTCAGCCTGTCATCCACATTTTACTATCCATTCCCCAAAATACCCCCATGCTAGAGTTGAGTAGATGACTGCTTAACTGGCATTGAACAAGATCATCCAGAATGAACTCAAGTCCAGTTGACACCTGCCCCCATAAGACCAGTCATGTCTTAGCTAACCTCCCTTGAAGTGTGTACATCCTAAAACCATAGTCAGAATGTTTTTATATTAAAGGATATATTTATATTTATATTATAATTTATATTTATATAATTTATATTTATATTATAATTTATATAAAATATATTATATATATTTATATTAAAGTAGGTATTTTTAGTCTTTTACCATACCATGACACTTGAGAGGCTAAAATACAATTAGGTATAATTTATTTATTTTTCACCAGTCACATTGTTGTTTTTTTTTTTTTTTTTTTTAATTTTTACTTTATATTGGAGTATAGTTGATTAACAGTGTTGTGTTAGGTGTATTTTAATAGTTGGGGCCAGGAGAGGGCCCAGGTATAAGAGACAGACTCCCCAGACTGCTCAGAGGCTCATACTTTCAAATTCAGCTCTTCATGTCTCAGTTCCTCATAGAAGAATAGAGGGGAAACTGAAGGAACGAGAATTTATAACCACACTGGTTTACTGAGGTGAGGTCATCACTTTAAGGCCAGCTCAAAGTACTGGGACAAGATCTAGTAGAATATGATATCAAATAAATATTTCGGTAATAGTTCATGGTCAGGAGATTGAAACACAGTTATCTAATGTATTCTGAGAGACACAATGTCTCAGTGGTGTGTTGATAAACCAGCTTTCCAGGGGATAAAGGCATTTGATGATTTCTCTGGTTTAAATACATTTACTGTGGCTGTTTTCCACTCATGAAATTCCTGAATATTTAACATCAGGCTTTTGCAAGCCAGTAAGAGATGGGTCCAATATATCACTGAAAGTTACACTGAAAAATCTAGGGAAGGTGGTTGCACAGGGAAGCCTATAGGCACATAGTGATCTTTCCTTGATGGGGTGCAAGCACAGCCTCCAACGTCTGTCAATCAAGAGCAGCTTCCTTAAGTTCTAGAGGGAGGAGGATATTAAGCAGATTACCGAGATATGGATTTAGGCACAAAGAAGTAAGCAGAAGCCCAGTGACCAGATTAAAGACAAAAAGTAAGTTGATGAAATTAGAAAAAAGCAGTCTTGTTGTACATAAAATATCAACCAATACAAATTACAATTTAGACATCATAAAGGATGTCTAATGTAGAAATGTTGTTGATGTAGAAAATCCTATTTATAAAGGCATACCTCTGTACTATAAATTTTCTACTTCTATAAAATATGTAATTAGTTATTAAAAAGCAGGTATAACTCCTAAAGGTGGCAAAAATAAGTTTATATAATAGAATGGTTAATTGTATTTTTCACTGTTAGTGATGTAGCCTCCTTTTGAATTTTCTTCTGCAAATCGGTCTTTTGCATGAGCTAATGACTTGATCATTTTTAGGCTTTCATTTAATTTTTTTCAATATGTTAATTTGTACATAGCAATTTTTAATATGCTTTAGTGCCTCATAAATATTAAAATCCACACATATTATTTTCTGAAAAACCTTGTAGTGAATATTTCTTTATATTAAACATTTTGTTTCTCCCTTTACCTTCTTATATCCCTATTCATTTGGAGGGGATAAATATCCTATGTTCTATATAATATATAGTATGAGATTTTATTTATCATGCTTTGTTAATAATCCTTGTGAAGCAAAAAAAAAAAGCAAAGACACTTTCAGTTATGATAATTAGAGTAATTTTATTAGAGTTCCAGAATACTGTGATATAGAGGCTTGAGCCCCACTCCTTATACCCTGAAAACAGAGAGAGAAATCAATTATTGCATGCCAGAAGTCATATGGGAAGAAACTAGACAGGTAGGTACTCCTTGGAAGAGAACAATTCTGAAAGAAATAGGAATAAAAGAAGAAAAACTGTGCTGAGTTCTATTTTTATTCAAAATGAAGTGAGCTGGAAACTATCATGGAAAAGTAGATTTTTAGAAACCAGAGGGTTAGAAATCAGAGATGACAGATTGATGGACTCCAAAAGTTGGTTTGTGAGTCAGTAATTTAAAACTCTGAATGTGTTTTTCCCACAACAGCAATATTGTTCGAACTGGTAGTCCCAAAATCCTATCATAGTCCTAAAATTGCTGAAATTAAACAGATGGAAGCTCTGAGCTCTAGGTTCCTCTAACTTCTAAATCTCTGATGTTTGAACCCTGATCCTAAGCTTTATGTATTAAATCTGAAGAAGCCTTACCTCAAGATACCTGGAGTAAACAAGGCAGGAGGTCCTTGTCTGAAGCATGTTTCCTGATTGTATAACAGAAGCTTTATGTTGGGATCCTAGATCCTAATGCCATTTCTATGACCTGCTAGTCGTGTAACCTTGTAGAAGTCACTCAGTCTTCATGAGTCTGTTTCCTGATCTGTAAAAGAGGGAAAATAATATCTAACTCACAAATCCACAGATTGTCTAAAGGCTCCAACCTTCTGCCACCCCTACCCCCCAAGGTCCAGGTAGAACATAAATTCCAAAGGTGTAGGGATATGGTGTGTTTTGCTTATTGCTGCATCTGCAGGACCTAATATAGTACTTTGCATGAAGTTGCATGTAATACATATCTGTTGATTATATTGAATGGGTGGATGCATGAATCAAAAGTGCTTCATAAATAACAGATGCCCTTTAATGTTAATTCTCCCACCTTTTCCCGGAAACTCTGGAAGTTTAAGGAAGTAGTAGAAAAGGTATATCCTTTGGTACTAGAAGGTGGGATAACTGTGTCTGTTCATTGGATGGGTCATTTTTTTAACCGAGCCTTCTTTGCTGGGGCTGTGTGTAAGGGAAGTTATGGCTCACCTGCAATACTGACATCGCCCTGTAACCTCTTCATTGTAAGTATGCTCGTGTCCAAACTCCACCTGGTTATTTCTCATGATTTGGTTTTTTGGGACCATCACTCTCATTGTTATAGAAGGTCTCTTCAGGTTAAGCTTCCTTTATAATGCACCTATGTTAATTCTCAGTGTGATATTTCTGCTTAGCAAGGTTTAATGTGGTGGGGTAAGGGCTGCCTGTATGTTTAGCAGTCAGACCTGCGTATTAGGCATCTAAGGTAGATTGATCAATTATGCTGAAATGTTTGTTTTTAAAATGTCAGGTGTCCAGATGGTGCCGTGGCAATGGGGGTTGTTAAAAATGCTTAGAGTCTTAAAAGAGAAATATTCTTGCCAGTAGTAGAAGTCTGTAATAAAGTCAGTTGTTTTTTTTTTCAGGTTAATAGGTTGAAACTTTATTTATAAAGTGAAGTTGAAACAAGCATCTTGAGATGAACCACAATATGACTTTATTTTTTTTCCATTTCTATATCTACTCTCTCCACTCTGGCCCATCTTCAGCCAGGGGACCCCATCCCCACCCCCCAAATTGTACATTAAAATGGCTTTTCAGAATAGAGAATTTATGTTAATAAGGTCAACAATGGTGCTGTTGCTCTTTGAGATTTATCTAATTAAAGACCTTTACAGAGACTTGGGTGTTAGCAGGACTGCTGTTCTAAAAGGATGTACATCTGGAGTGATTCAGAACATACCTCCACCCCCAGAGCCAGTGATTGAATTTAAAATCATCAGTGGAGGGGCTTCCCTGGTGGCGCAGTGGTTGAGAGTCCACCTGCCGATGCAGGGGACACGGGTTCATGCCCCGGTCCGGGAAGATCCCACATGCCGCGGAGCGGCTGGGCCCGTGAGCCATGGCCGTTGAGCCTGCGCGTCCGGAGCCTGTGCTCCACTACGGGAGAGGCCACAACAGTGAGAGGCCCGCATACCACAAAAAAAATAAATAAATAAAAATAAAATAATCAGTGGAGACACCTACACTTTCAGTGTTCCTTGACACATCTCTTGCACAGAGCCATTATTGTAGATCCTGAAATTACACACAGAGCCTCCAGTTAGCCATGAATTGGCATTTGGCCAGAGTACAAATCAGCCACCGGCATTCTGGCATATGGGAACTAATATTTCTGACCAGGAAACAAAATCCATTGAAATATTTACTCTGCTTCTCAGATGCTTCGAACCTAGTTAGGCCAGAATTTTTTTTTAATAATTTGAGGAAGATTTATTTTTCAGTAACTGTCAACACTTCATCCCTTTATTTCCCTCCATACATTGGGTTAGCCAAAAAGTCCGTTCAGGAATTTCCATGAGATGTTACAGAAAAACCCGAATGAACTTTTGGGCCAATCCAATAGTTTCATCTACGAATGTTGGCCATCAAAATATAAATCTACAGCATTTCTCAAAATTGACAATCATATTTTGAGTATATTTTTCTTGCTTCTGTAGAATCTACAAGTCCTGGTTCATAAGCAAAGTAGGAATATCAGGTACATAGGACCATCAAAATGCTCCATGTTAACACATCTCAAGAGGAAATAATTCCATTGTTCATTTATGTTTGTATTCAATTTTTATTTACAGTAGTGAAAAGATAGCTTATATGCTTGAATAGAAGAATTGTTATGCCAATGACAGTTCACCCAAATGATAGAATATTATGCATCCATTAAGCTTTTCCATATGTAAGGAAACAAGAAAAGAAAAGAAAATATGGTGCAGGAAACTGGGGAAGGTTTCTTTGAGTTTACCTCTTTTTGGTCAGGTTTACAGAGAGATAAATTGCATACATAAAATTCACCCATTTTTAGTGTATGTTCTGAATACTGACAAACTTATACAGTCATGCAACCACTACCTCTACCAAGATATAAAACAATTCCATCACTCCCCAAATTCCCTCAAGCTTCTTTGTAGCCATTGCCTTTCTGTACCTCTATCCCCTGGCAACAGCTGCTCAGTTTTCTGTCTCTGGGGTTTTTCCTTTTTCAGAATGTTATGTAAATGTAATCATACAATATGTAGCCTTTTGTCTTTGGCTTCTTTCTCTTAGCATAATGCCTTTGAGATCCAGCATTGTTGATGTGTGTATCAGTAGTTTGTTTTTGTTTTTTAAATAAGTAGTACTTCATGTATGGATGGAAGTACTACTTCCATCAGATAAATATACTACAGTATATTTATCCACTCACCAGTTGAAAGTCTTTGGGGTTGTTTTCGGTTTGGGGAGATGATGAAGTAAAGCTGCTGTCATATTTGAATGCATTTTTTATGAGAACATAAGTTTTCTTTCCCCTTGAGTAAACACTTAGAAGTCCCAGGAGTGGAATAGCTGGGTTGTATGTTAAGTGTATGTTTAACTTTAGAAGGAGTCGCCAATCCTTTTCCAAAGTGGCTGTACTGTTGAATTCCCATCAGCAATGCTTGATGCTTTCAGTTTTCCCATACCAGCAGTTGGTAATGTCTGTCATTTTTACTTTTTTAAAAAAATTAGCCATTCTGATAACTGTGTAGTATCTCATTGTGATAATGTATTAACCAGGACAAATATATTGAGTCCATTCTGGAAATACATATTTAATAAAAGAAATGCTTTTTTGAGACCTCACTATAATCTCACATAATGTCATTTTGCTTCCTCAGCTCACAAAAATAGCATTTTATACTTCACAGCATTGTAAAATATAAACTAGTGTTATTCATCCTAAA
>NW_020837951.1:58526591-58541557 GCF_003676395.1 Aethalodelphis obliquidens | reverse complement strand
TCACTACAAAACCTGAAACTTCTGTGAATTAACTCTGCTCTAATTTTTAGTAAGAAAACAGAAGTCAGGGGCACCCTCTGTGTTAGAGGAATCAGATTTAAACTTTCTGTGTGGCTATTCTTGGTATTAAACAATATAGAAATACCATGTTAAATAATGTTCATCCAGGAGGGTGAGCAGAGGTTTCAAATCACTAATGCGTTATAGAGGAAGGCCTCATACATCTTCATGTGTTGAGTTGAAGAATAGTTTGCCCCACCGTGAAAATTTTCAAACATCCTCATGAGGAGGGAGAATAATGAAAATCTGCGCCCCAGCATCAAGTTTCAATATTACTGATATGTTCCAGTCTTTTTTTTTCTTATCTCCAGGATGGGAGTAGGGAAGAACATTATCCCTTTACAGTGTATTCTAGACCTGATAACATTTCATGTATATTTATACACACACACACACACACACACACACACACACACACGCACATATCTTTATGTATTGGAAACAGATAATGATTGTCTAACATAATGTAATGTCATTATCATGACAAATAAAACAGCATAATTATTTAACATTATCTAATGCCAGTCCACGTCCAGATTTTCCTATCTCAAACATTGGATTTCATTGTTATATCTGTTAAGTCTCTTAAGCTTCCTCTCTTTTTTAAAATGCCACAAGTAATTGAAGAATATTGTATATCTTCATGTTGAATTTCTCTCATTATATTCCTGTGATTTTTTTGGTTTTGTTGAAAATGTTTCTCTACCCCCATGTCTTCTATATCTAATAGTTAGATCCAGAGGCTCTTTTAATTGCTTTAATTAATTATAGGGATGGTAGGAGGGCAGATTTGGAGAGACTTGAAAATTATACCACCACCACCATCTTTCCTCAACACTGCAGAGTAATTGCAAGGTGTTCCTTTTAGCCTGATTTTGAGCCATGGGATATAAATAGAGCAACCAAGGGTATTTTCTGTTGCATATAAGATGAAAGCTAAATTATTTAACATTTATAGGAGTGCAGGCATGAAAACAGCCATATAACCTTTAAACTTGATGAAGTCCCAAGTGTCCTTTTAGGCCCTCTTATAGCACCTTGTGTTAAAGTTTCATTTAAAGCATGGCATAATTTAGCTAAATTTCTAGTCAGAACCAGGTAACAAAATCCTCCAATAAACATTTAAATGAAGGACTGGATTAGAATCCTAAACCCAGGGTGATATCCTGAAAGGCATAGTCTCTTGGGCTTAGTGTGGCCCTATAATATTTCTAGAAATACAGATATCTTGAAAACCCACCCCTGTCACATCAGAAAAATCATGTCTAATATCCATTGTGCTAAATAACCAAACCTCTGGTGTTGATCAGAGGTAAAAAGAGCTGGAGGTTTTATAGTAGCAGCCTCTCTAGAGTTTGAGCTTTAGAGCAACTACCCCGCTGGAAATAGTACCAATTAGACACTAGTTCAAATGCTAACTAACTCCACAACTCCCCTCATTGGCAGCCTCCTTATGGGGTTAAATGAACTCTCAGCAAATGTTTATTGTACTCTTTCAGTATTATAATGTAAATTGTAGACAAGATAACAAGTAAAAGTGTGGAAAAACCAGTGTAAAAAAAGTCTCTTTTTTAGAAAGGAGGGTGCTTTGTCAATTTTAATTTTCATTATTACAGTTTGATATGTTGACACGGCATTTCAGAATATTTCTTTCTTTCTATCTCCATTCTGGGTTAGAGTTATTGCCAACAGCAAATCTGTGTGTCATAACAGTATCATTGGACATCAGATTCCTTGTTTGAACCCCCAAACAGGAGATTATTCATTAGGGGAAGGTAAATATGGAATGTAGGACAATTTGAGCTATAAATTCATCATCCACCTTCTTTCTTTCAAACCCTTTCGAACATTATTTATGGCTTTATACTACCATTCTGAACACCACAACCTGGATGATTATTGAAAACTTTTCTTTTTAATGAAAATAACCTTAAAACGTATTTAGTTCTAGCTAACTACTATTTCTTTAGAAGTAGCCTAATACATTAGACATTGAAAGACATATGTAGTTATTCCTCTGAATTAAGACACATAGGCAGAGTTCCAAAATCTTTATTATGAACTAGCAAATAGGTAATTAGCTATTTTTAAATATTATTGATCTGATAGACAGGACAAAATTACCTTAATTAAAGTTACCCTATCAAGCATATTACACAGAACAAATGTGTACTCACAGATTTCAGTTAGAAAAAGAAAGAAAGGAAGGAAGGAAGGAAGGAAGGAAGGAAGGAAGGAAAGAAGGAAGGAAGTTAGCTTTCCCAGTCCACTTTGTGGAATAATTGATGCCTTTATTTGCCTGTGTTTTTCATCTTACTCCTGCGCAAATGAACCAGAAATGTGCAGGCACATCAATTCCTCACGCAGGACTGACAGTACCGTGTGCTAAGGAAGTGCTCAATAAATTTTATCAACAGATAAAAATGAAAAATTAAACCACACTGGGCGCTCACTCCTTCAGTTATTTACTGAGCACCTGCTCTGTGCCAGACACTATTTTGGGCACTGTTGATAAGTTCAAGGTCCCTGGTCTTTGTGAATTACATTTTAGATGTTATGTAGAAGCATACATTCTATAAACCTAGGACCTGTTGTCTCAGATGGTTAATATCTTACCACATCCCATGTAACTGACACAAGATCGCTTTGTATTAGCTGTTTCTAAGCTGGTCTATTGCTTCTGTATAGTTTTATTATCTCTCCTTTCTCAGTGGATCCTTGAGTTCACAGACTAATTGAATTTGGTCAAGGGTTTTCTGTGTAAACTTGGACTCAGTGTGCATAGAAGTTCTGGAGGATATTCTCTTGATTTTGTTTTTTTGCACTGTTAAATTTACTTAACAAACATTTGCTTCATAAATAATGGGGTGGAAAAGTCTAAACTTGTCTTTACTATCCTAAATTCTGAATGAGGTCGAAATTAATATGGTTTTATTGTAGTTCATTTTCAAATGTGTCTTTTATTTAGAAAGAAGTGTCTGAGTAAATATTGCAATTAAAGATGTAGAAGTAAATTCATACTGGAAATCTGATTTCACTTTAAGAGTAAATAGTGCTTTTCAAAGTTATCTTATTGTTTATCCTTGCAAAGGTCCATGATTTCCTGGCATCATGGGTCTTAATTCTCAGAAGTACTTTATCTACCTTTTGAATATAAAACACACTAAAACATATTAGTGAGGGTCACTTCTAATATTTTTATGAGTGAACTCTTCTTCATCACCTTAAATATTGGTCATACTTTCTGCAAACCTTTAGTATCATGGAGTGTAGTGTAGTTGCATAATTTTACAGATTAGGAACTGAGATATGCATGGTTAAAATCCACATTCATAACATTCACCAATATTAATTATAAAATTCATGACATCCACCAGTATTAATTATGAAATTCAAAACAACTTGAATAAATATATTTGTACTAAAAAAAACATAAACTCGGTTTTGTCAATTCTGAATAAAACTATTTCCATTAATTCATGCCAGTTTTCTTCTGAACTGATAGCCCTAGGGACTGACTTTGCTTCTTTGGAACAATTCTTTGTAGAAGATGTTGGCGTCTTCTTGTCTTCAGTAGAAAGACGCACTAAATTTCCAGTTAGGGCCACAAAAACAAACAAATGAAAACCATCCCCATGCCAATGAAAGAGATACAAAGAGTAAAATTTAGGGCTTCCCTGGTGGTGCAGTGGTTGAGAGTTCGCCTGCCGATGCAGGGGACGTGGGTTCGTGCCCCAGTCCGGGAAGATCCCACATGCCGCGGAGCGGCTGGGCCCATGAGCCATGGCCGCTGAGCCTGCGCGGCAATGGGAGAGGCCACAACAGTGAGAGGCCCGAGTACCACTAAAAAAAAAAAAAAAAAAAAAAAAAAAAAAAAAAAAACAAAGAGTAAAATTTAACTCTTCTCAGAGAACACTATGTTAGGGGAAAGACTAAAAAACAATTTTTGCAATGTTAATGAAAATTGAGGATTACACTGCTAAACCATTTCTATGTAAATTAACAGAAGAGATTTCTTTTTGGAAATAAAACCCATCATGAGGAGGGTTGCTAAAACCTGTTTTTATCTCCAGTAGCATAAAATTCCAGGTCACAGTGACAAATAGAGTCATTAAATAGAGCAATTCATTATCTGACCTTAAAAAATGGACACTAATCAACGATACCACCCATAGCTTTGGTTTTGAAAACGAGGGTTTCTTACAGTTTTTCTAAAGAAAAATGGTTCTGATCAATGTCACTGCATCAATCATTCGGAGTGAAAGAAACATATTAATTGGCCTCCATATTTATTTTAATATCTTAAATATAACTCTGCAGGACCAATGGTAGGTTAATCACTGTATTTAAATATAATTCACCCTCAGTCTGGTTCCTGATTCTTTTGACCGACCACCCTGGCCACCTGTTCTTTGGCCAGGTCCTGGAGGAGAGTGTGACCAGTATCTTTGACTTTTAAAATATTGACTACAGCTACCTCCATGAAAAAATTTTTTTTTTATCTTAATTACCATATGTCTGCACTACTCTTGAGATGCATCTGCATTTCCAATTTCTCTCTTTCCCGCTT
This sequence comes from Aethalodelphis obliquidens, assembly GCF_003676395.1. NCBI lineage: Eukaryota > Metazoa > Chordata > Mammalia > Artiodactyla > Delphinidae > Aethalodelphis > Aethalodelphis obliquidens. Next base: position 58,536,927 of record NW_020837951.1, on the reverse strand, counting down.
TCTTATTCTCCCCCTGGTTTATTTCACTCTCACTCACCATATCTCATTACCATCACTTATGGTTCAGTCTTCAGCTCCCTGTCCTTCTCTACAATACTCTTTGCAAAGGTCATTCAGCCCTCTAATTTTAACTACTATCTGCAGGTTGAGGATTCCCAAAATAGACCTCCAATCTGGATTCATCTGAGATATATCTTCTTCCCATTAGACATTTTCCCTTAAATATTCACTATAGCAATCTAAATTTTATCTTCCTCTACAAATCACTTCTTCCTCTCAATTGCCCTTTCTTGAGCTATATCAACATCATTCTTTTTTTTTTTTTTTTTTTGTCTTTTTGCGGTACTCGGGCCTGTCACTGTTGTGGCCTCTCCCGTTGCGGAGCACAGGCTCCGGACGCGCAGGCTCAGCGGCCATGGCTCACGGGCCCAGCCGCTCCGTGGCATGTGGGATCTTCCCGGACCGGGGCACGAACCCGTGTCCCCTGCATCGGCAGGCAGACTCTCAACCCCAGCGCCACCAGGGAAGCCCTCAACATCATTCTTAAAAGCTGATTTGGTGATTCTTTTGATTCATCTTCCTGCCTTCATAGTATTTACTTTTCCTCAAAGTCTTATTATTTCTTCCTTAAAAATTGCTTTTCTAGCTATTTTTTTCTAACACCTCCCACTGCCACCATGTTAGCCAAATATTTCCACACATCTAGAATCCTGTCTGCCATAACTCCTAAGTATTTGTCCTGATTAAGTCATTATCTACATCGGTCTATCCTGTACAATTTTATCTGACAATTTTTATTGAAACACTACACATATTGAATAACTTCCCCACTTAGGAAACTATAATCACCACCTTACTGTCCACGTCACCCCAAATCTAAAGCACTAGTCCACAGAAACACATGCAGACACACTCACACATTAACATTTATTATTGCATCTGGAATACATTATATGATCAAAAGTTCTGGTGATTGAGTAACACACACACAAACACAACACCTTTTCTTCTCTACAAATGATCACCACCACCTATATATACCTTCATACCCAGTTCAAAAATTATGAAAAGGAATGGGAAAAGCTAGAATATAAACTGAACTGGAGTACTATTTATTGTACTGGTGAACTAAAATGTATACTCCTGCTGGAAATATGCATGTTAGAGGATGCTGTTACGAAAACCAAAATACCAAATTCTACCTAATACAGGACATTTTACTGAAGTCCATTCCCCCCACCACACATACCCACACACATACTCACACACCTTCAACCCTAGCCAGTCATCTCACATCCTGTGGAATATGTCAGCAAAAACTTAATAGCACTAATAGCAAAGACATTCATCACAAATATCTTTCCTGTGAGAGTCCTTTTAGTAAATGAGGAATACAGTTCAAGCTCAGATAAATTTTACAAAGGTTCGAAAGGTGGATGAATTCAATGATGTCTTATTCTTCTAAGAGAAATTTCTTTTTTAATTATTGAGTATTTTTGGATTGCCAATAAAAATATAAGCCAGAAAGCAAGCAATTGACAAGAAAAGAAATATTAATAAAATATTAATACCTAGTACACATATAAAAATATTTAGCCTCTCTAGACCTCAGAGACAGGAAAGTTTTAAAGTAACCTGTCATTTTCAAATAACAAATTATGATGACTGGAAAAAAGCAAACTTCAGTGACCACAAGAGTGTCTTGAGATGGGTACTCTCAGACTCTGCTGGCAGAAATAAAATAATTTAGTATTAGGGTACAAGAACCTTTAAAATGCTAATACCTATGAATTTGGTACATCCAATCTAGTTATCTAGCCTAAGAAGTAAGCATATGATTTTTAAAGTTTTTACAAAATTTATGTTCTAAGATGTTCACAATTATTTATAAAAGTTAGAAATCAAAATGCATATAAATGTTTACAAATTGTCAAAATATATGAAGGAATATTATAAAGCTATATGTTTATATATATATAAAAATATAAAAATAACTATATATATAGTTATAAAATATGTATACATACCTATTTTAAATATAAGAAGAAAATTATATGAAATGAAACCAGCTGTTTTGATTTGAATTATAGGTAATTTCATTTTCATTTCTATATTTTTTGACTCTTCTGCAAAGATTCTATATCACTTTCATGAATAAAAATAATATTTCTTTAAATTAAAAATAAAATCAAAGTCTGGATATAGATTTACAAAGTACAATAATGTTTGGATCTTTTTTGGAGAGTTCATAGAAAGTTGAGAGGCAGACATCTGTAGCAAAATTTAAAAAAATAAAAAGTTCTGCACTCAGGCCGTGCTGTAAAATCTAGTTTAATTGCAGGGCTCACTTTAAAGTTTAATATCATTGCAGACTGATCATTGTATAACTGAATTGTAAAGATCCTCCCAAACTCTCACTATTGATAACATGCTCAAAACATTAGTTTTATATTTTAAATCGACCATAAAAAAGTTATTATACCTAATATTTGATGGAAACAGTGGAAAAATAGAAACAATAGAGTAAAAATACATCTTTTGCTAATAGAAGAAAGTTGTTTTGTTTTGCAGCTGATGTTTTCATGAGAGTTTGCTTGTGTGAACATAATATTCTAACCAGTATTTTTTTTTAATTAGGCATTTAATAACTTCATTAACCTCAGGTTACAGGTACACTACATATTGTTGAAAAATACAAACTTTAATCAAAGCGTACATAACCTCTAATAACTATTTTTTAATGATTTTTTTAAACGCAGTAGTTAAGAGCATAGGCTCTGGAAACAGACTGGCAGGAGATGCATCCCAGTTTCACCACCTAATAACTGTATAATTTTGAGCAAATGATCAACCACGCTGCACTTAGAGTTCTTGGAAGATTAAATAATTTAACTAAAGCCAAATGCTTAGAACAGAGCCGGGTTCACAGTAAGTTCTATGTGAATGTTACCTGTGATTGGTATTTGCCATTGCAACCTGTATTAGCCAATCTGTGCTGGTCACAGTTACTCAATAGTTATTAAAGGTTGATCAAGTATAAGACTCTATTTCAAAATAAATTATAATTTCACAGAAGGATATGAGATGCAAAATTTTATATTGAATAAAACATCCAATCATTCAGTTCAGCCACAAAATAGTATTTATCAGCAATACTTTACAAATGTATACATATATTTAGTATATTCTTAGCATGTAACATAGGTGTTTTCCTATCTGCTTTTTAAAATCTAAATGAAATATATTCCAAATCTAAACTTTTTAAACTAAATATGTGCTTGTTTACAATTTTACATTTCTGATTACTAAGGGAATTTTTTTTTCTTTCAGCTTATTGAAAATTCTAAAAATTGAGCCTGCAGGAAAGGTTAGAATGAAATGTATCAAAAGTAAATTTTATCCCCCTCATTTCAATCATTTCCAAAGCCCAAATAAAATAAGTCCTGAGTAAATAATGTTAAAAATACAAAACTGTCAAATGAATGACTTAGTGTACCTCCCAGTAGAAAAAATAATCCATGTTAAAAGAATTAAAGAGATTTTATTTAATATGATCCCTGCATCCACATTTTTGTAAAATGAATGATTTTTCAGAGGCACATTCTTACCAAACATAAATTTCTCAAATGACACCATAAATACAGAGCCACCAAAGAAAGGACTAAGACCAAGGAGAAAGAAAACAGTTAAAATCAAGGCTGTAGATGACTTCTGTGACAAGAGTAAGAGGTTAACTTGCCAACTGACTGGATTTATTTCTGGAATTAGCCTAATGTGGCTGAGAAGTCAGAAGGAAGATGAATTTCATCATTGCTTCCTTACTTGTGCTTCTAGAGCTCTTCACATCCAAAGGAATTTATTGTATGTTCCAGAACTGTTCATAAATTAGTTTTCGGTTTCCATCAGTATGGTGCTCTATCATTTTCTGTTAAACTTCAAATAACCTAAATAATTTTTTACATTGATATATTGGAGATGAAGCATAGCCCTCAAAACTGGAGGGTCTAATTAAAATATTCATTGTATTTATTTTTAAGAAAATTATTCATTTCTGCTTTTCACCTTTCCCCTTAGGACACATTTTATAACCCAGAACTCATTAAGACTTGCTAACTATAGTATAAAATCTATACAACTTGTGATATTAAAATGTGAAATTACTCATTTCACTTTAATAAGACATTATTTTTATTGTTTTGTTTTGATCATACTGTTGCATTGCTTATAAAATGAACTTTTCAAACACGCAATATAATTTTTAACTGATACTCTGTATTACATAGGATACAAATATACCAAATATATATTATAGTATAGAGATTGCCTATCATTATTTTAAAATACATTTACCATTAATAGAGGCTCATTTGGAACTTTAAAATGGTATTGGTATTTGAATTTAAACGGAACAGTTTGAGACAAGACTCATATCACTTTATTAATGATGTGAGTTGATGTCTTTAAACCTCTCTTTTTTTAACATGTAAGAAAGCCATGGTAATACCTAGCTTATATAATTATAAAGATGATGTGAAAAAAGTGTATAAAATAAATTACGTTTCCTAAACACAAAAGAGACATGTAAACAATATCTTTTCTTAAAGAGACAAATATACTGAACAGGAAAAAGTTGAGTTGAGTCTTGATATTACTGAAGGAAAATATCATAATTATTCTCTATGAGATAAGAGTGAAAAATTATGAATTGAGGAAGTTTGCTACCAGCATCAGAAAATTTTCTCCTCTTAGTTTGAAATTATCATCAGTTTCAATTCCTAAAAAGTATTATATTTTTCATCAGCCTCTCTTTAGGCAAGAATATCTCAAAGAAATTTTCATGATGTGAAGAATGTAGATTTCATCCATAGTCTATTAGGTGAATTTTGGCCACTGAATTATTACTAGTCACAGCATTCTATGTGTGACGGAAAGCCACCAAAGTATTTTGTAACTCATGATGAAAACAGACTAGAACAAATGAAAAAAGATTTAGGAAAAAAAGAGGAAGATTTTATAGCATCAAATAGTTTTTTCCACGGTATGTTACAGAGTTATAGAATATGGTATGATTTGACTCATGTCATGTAAGGCTAATTGATGATCCACTTTAACAGTCTGAAAAGTCAGCCCTAAGGGTATCCCTATGCAGAGATATTAGACTCTCTTCTCCAAGTTACATTGTCTGCCAAAAACATGTTTACTGGCTGGTGATTTGGTGAATAGTCACAAAAAAAAAAAAAAAAAAAGAGTTTCTGAATATAAGTAGTCCTGAGCATTGTGAAAATCATGAGGGAAATGAATAATATTTGGGTATATTTATAGTTTAAAGATATGGTAATTGTTGCACATGAATGATAATCTAGAAGGAAATGGTGAACTTCTAGAGATAAATGAACTAGATTGGTGAAATAGAAATAACTTTAGAAACTTTTTATCTCAGGAGCTATAGAATTGATGATAAAGATGATGATTCTGGAGTTTTTCTGTTTAGTTTTGTTTTTCTGCCCTTTCCCTTTAGGTAGTATTTTCATTCTCTTAAAAATGAAGTAAGGATCATACTTAAACGTCATATTTGAAAACCATCCTATAAATGTGGGAGAACCCACTTACAATGATTAAAATGATGATTTCAGATTGAATTGCTGGGGAAGCATTTGCTTAATATAAAAAGTAACTTTTGGCAAGAGAACAGAGAGAAGGACTTCACTTAAGAGGCCTATAGAAAGAAGCAAATGAATGTTTAAAACCTATGTGGTTTATTTCCTTAAAAAGCTAACGTGCAGGATTTGGAACAAATCCAGAGCATACAATGGAAGGAAAGGTCATATAATTTCTAAAAAAAAGCCATTGGCATATGTGCATTTCAATTAAACAGCATGCAATACTAAGTAAGTCAGATGATATGTGTGATTTGATAATTGTTTAGTAATACTTTCTTCTTTTAACCTCTTCTCCCTTTTACAAGATAGAATTATTGATTCAGTTACTAATTTGATTATGAAATACCTCTACTTTCACTGTCATTTTTGGCTTTTCATTATTTTAATTTGTTGACCTGTCTTGTTCTTACTCTGTCCCTGATGAACTACAAAACTTTCTTGCTCAGTCTTTAATTCTCATTTATATTAAGACATTTATTAAGTGTTTTACCTCTTTCTCTGATGAGATTAAATGATTTGCAAAAATCAATGGAAAACCAATGGAAAGAAAAGAAATTTCAAACATTAAATAGACAAATGATTTTAACATTATTTCTCAATTTAGTCTATTCCTTAGAAGGAGGATTCTGTTTTCCAAATTTGCAGAAAGTTAAAAGCCAAGTAATTGTATTACCTTCTTACATAGTATTTTATAATTATATTGGATTTAATCACATACATTACCTCATTTAGTCTTCAGAAAAGTCCTATAGGTAAGCAGAAGAAATTGAAGTTCAGAAACATAATTATGTATGCTCATCACTATTCCCTTTTTTGGTCATATATTTTTTTTTTCAAAGTAGCTATTATTTCTTCATTAACAGAGAATATGAGCCCAGAATTGGCCCATACAGTTGTGCCATGTAGGCACTCCACAGAGGTAGATACCTTACAGATGTTCCCATAATTCCTATCAAAATATCTGAAACCCAAATCCAGTGGCTCCATGGAACTACTTTAAACAATGTAAACAGGGACTCCCCTGGTGGCGCAGTGGTTAAGAATCCGCCTGCCAATGCACGGGACACGGGTTCAAGCCCTGGTCCGGGAAGATCCCACATGCCACAGAGCAACTAAGACCATCCGCCACAACTACTGAGCCTGCGCTCTAGAGCCCGTGAGCCACAACTACTGAGCCCGCGTGCTGCAACTACTGAAGCCCACGTGCTGCAATTACTGAAGCCCGCACGCCTAGAGCCTGTGCTCGTCAACAAGAGAAGCCACCGCAGTGAGAAGCCCACGCACCACAACGAAGAGTAGCCCCAGGTCACCGCAACTAGAGAAAGCCCGCGCGCAACAACAAAGATCCAACACAGCCAAAAATAAATAAATAAAATAAAATTAAAAAAAAAAAAAAAGTATGTAAACACTTGGCTTTACTAAATGATACCTGTTCAAAAACATTCAAATTAAAGAACTGAATCATATAACAGCATGTGCTTTGGAATAATTTGAGTATGCTAGTCAGTCTCTAGTATTTACTGTATAGACATCCCCTTACGTTAAGAACTTTTCTTTAAAAAATTATAACCCCTAATGATAGGCAGTGAGGTCAGTAGTAATAAAAAAATTCTGTTTTTATTATGCTCAGCCTTTTATTAAGTACGTAGCAGAGAAGTATGGACTCACTGAAGAACAAAATATAGTTTATATTTTATAAACTAATTTAGGTGACAAATAATCCACATATTAGATCAGGATGCTGAAAGCCCTTGGCTCTTGAAAATAAAAGAATAGGAAATTCTGTTAGCAAGTTGATGGAGAAAAGTAATTCAGCATGCTGCTCAAAGATTACTGGGAGCTTTCAGCTTTGACTCCTAGGAGTCTCAAACTTATAATACCGTGGTTGATGTCAATGTCAGTTTTATACCTATTATCTCCATACAAGTCTACACAATGGAATTTTGGCCTGCAAAATCGCATATGTTATCGGTTCATGGTCTCTTTTATTTCCTGTTTGGATCCACCCTTTGCCCTGTATGTTTCATAAATCTACACCATGAGTCCCCAGAGATCCGCTTTGAGAAATTGCTCTAAGCACAGAATTCGCCTTCAGAAAGTTTAGCCATTGTTATTGTCTGTTACTCAAGGTAGGGATTTGGGGCTACATATATTTAAGATAATGTTCAGTCTCTTCTTAAAGGAATATTAGAGCCATTTTCTCTAATGGAAAAATTCCCTTTGTTTAGGAAAACATAAGTTTCAAGTTGTCCACAGGGAATTTCCTTAGATAATTTTAATATCCTTAAGAATGTTGATAAAATATCTAGAAACCTAATGTTACTTTCCAATAGACTTTTATATTATGATATTATTATCTGTTAGATTTATTCTCTAGTCCTTTAGGAATACTTCAGAGAATGTCTGAATATTTTAGAATAATTTCATTAGCTGTAAAGGCTCTCAAAAGTCATCTAAAACTAACTTTTAAAAATGATTTTTTTGAATTTAAAGGACTGTGGGCTTATCTAGTGTGTGTCTGGACATGGACAACTGAACTGCTTTTAACCTTTAAAAAGGAAAAAACAAGAAATGAATTACAAATCTGGGTTTATTGCCAAAGTTCAGATTTTCACCTTCACAAGAATCTGTTATCTAAAGTAACCACAACTATTAAAAAAGAAAGGAAAGGGGCTTCCCTGGTGGCGCAGCAGTTGAGAATCTGCCTGCCAATGCAGGGGACACAGGTTCAAGCCCTGGTCCAGGAAGATCCCACATGCTGCAGAGCAACTAAACCTATGCGCCACAACTACTGAGTCTGCTCTCTAGAGCCCACGAGCCACAACTACTGAGCCCACGTGCCACAACTACTGAAGCCCACGTGCCTAGAGCCCGTGCTCCACAATAAGAGAAGCCACCGCATTGAGAAGCCCGTGCACCACAACGAAGAGTAGCCCCCACTCGCCACAACTAGAGAAAGCCTGCACTCAGCAATGAAGACCCAGGGCAGGCAAAAATAAATAAATAAAGATTTATATTTAAAAAAAAAAAAAGAGAAAGAAAGAAAAAAGATGATAGCTTCCGTGGATTGAAATTAATGTCACTCAAAGCCAATTCTAAGTAACCACATGTGCACTACCTTGCAAAATGGTGGATATTGCCGGGAAACTCTAGCAGTAAAGAGCTTTTGCTTCTCAACAAATCAGAAGCTTTTCATTTTCTGAGCCTCATTTACCAGATCACTTTAGATTCCTTGTGGCAAAAACTCTTCCTACATTACTCCTTGTGTCTCTCACTCCAAACAGGGCTGCTACCTAAGGCTGTGCAGGTTATACCTGTGTCCAGCACAAGGCAGGGCAGGGACTGGGGAGGAGTCTGGCTAAAGACCAGCCCATGCTGCGGCCACAGAACTTCCACCTTGAATCAGGTCTGTGTACACCTGGATTTTTTACCAGTTAATGCTGATGGGGCTGGTTCTGCCTAAGGAAATTGCCTTTTTCAATTTTGCATGAAGGAGACCTAATGACCCTGATTCCATGTACCTAAATCTCCCTCTATAGTTTCCTACTAACTCATTCAGTAGATATTTATTGAGAGCCTACCCTGTGAAAGCTACGAGGTCAAATTTTATGAAAGGTACAAAGGTAAGGTCTACAAAAGTGAGCATTTGCACTCTAGACTGATAAGGGACTTATACAGTAATAACCATAATGCAAGCAGGAAGTAAATTGGCTATGAAAGATGCTGTCCATGCATCAGCTAAAGCCACTCTGCCCTTTGAGATTTAGACAAATTCAACTCAGTCTCCTATACCAGGTGAGAATTTCAAGGACACCTCCACCCTCCTTCCCAAAATTTAATTATTGAGTACTGTGGACTCAAATTCACTTCTGGCTCCCAGTTTCTCTTTCCTTTGGGATTCATATCACACTTGTCTCATCTCCCAGAATTGTTCTCTTTTCTCTGCTCCATGCCAACACTTTCCTTGACTTACGTTAAAGAAAATAAAATGAAACACCCCCAGGCATTTATGTGTGTAAACGACAATGTAAACAACTTAAAATTGAATATTAGGTATTTCTAACTGAGAATATTTTACTGGCAACTTTTTTTTGCACAACCTCTGCTATATTACATCCTCATCCTCATTTTCTCCCTCCCTGCAGTCTTTTCTTGCCCTAGGTGTTTCTTCATTTCTTTGATAGGGTGGCTTAAATCTCTCTTTATTGCCTCCTTCTAGAACACGCCCTTGGGGCCTCACTTTCTATGCTAAGTGGCCCACCAGGGTATTCTCTTAAACAGAGACAGTTATCTTCCTAAGAGACAGTTGAGGGCTAGCAGATAAAATAACATGTTTTTCACCTTCTTGCAGACTAGTATAGATTAAAATGATTATGAATTTTTAAAACAGAGGAAAGTTTCTTTGGGATGGCATTTAAAAAGGACCTGAAGGGGTCAAAAGAATGACTACATGACAATATTGAACGGCAGACAGTTTTTCAGAGGGAATTGATAGCTTGAACAAGGGCGCTGGGAACCTTATAGGAACCAGTCAGTGATTTAGTTTAAATGGAGCCTAGGTTAACTAATGTATAAAGAGAGTTAGAGGGCTTCCCTGGTGGCGCAGTGGTTGAGAGTCCGCCTGCCAATGCAGGGGACACGGGTTCGTACCCCGGTCTGGAAAGATCCCACATGCC
>NW_020837951.1:58487357-58526491 GCF_003676395.1 Aethalodelphis obliquidens | reverse complement strand
GCAGGGGACACGGGTTCGTACCCCGGTCTGGAAAGATCCCACATGCCTTGGAGCGGCTGGGCCCGTGAGCCATGGCCGAGGAGCCTGCGTATCCGGAGCCTGCGCTCCGCAACGGGAGAGGCCACGACAGTGAGAGGCCCGCCTACCGCAAAAAAAAAAAAAAAAAAAAAAAAAAAAAAAAAAAAAAAAAAAAAAAACGAGAGAGAATTAGAATAAGACAAATTGGAAATACAAGGTAGAAACAGATCATCGAGGCTGGTATGTTCCATGTTTAGTCTTTTGGAGAGCCTGGGAGAATTTAAAGTGTTTTAATTAGGGAGTGAGAGGATCCAAGCTGCACTTTAAAACTATGAATCTGGCAAGAGCAAGTGGGATAAATTTTGCCAAAAGGTTAAAACTTGAGTACAGTAAACTAGCCAAGTAAACCAGTGGGAAGTAATAGAGGCCTGAGTATTTGAAGTCGCTGGGGGAATGGAGAAGAGGGATATATATCAGAGATATTTCCAGTATAGAATCATCAAGACTTGGTAACTGATCATTTACAGATGGTGAGGAGGACAAGTAATGGATGTCTCAAAAGAAGCATATGTGGGAAGTGAGAAAAAGAGCTCAGGGTTAGACACTTTTGTATTAGAGAGCCAGTGCCCAGCAGGCAGTTGAGGAGGTAAGACTAAAGCTTGGAAGAAAAGTCAGGTTTAGAGATAAAAAGGGGAGCGTCATCCCCATAGTGAAGACAGCATCTCTGCTTGCACCTTTACAGGCAAGGAAAGTGTCCTGCTCTAACCACTCCACAAAATCAACAATATCTACTTCCAAATAAGGCAAAAGGATAGAAATATTCTTCCATCCCATTGCTCTGGGGAAAATCATATTTGGCTCTTAAAAATCAGACTGTATATATGGAATCAAAAAAAAATGGCTCTGAAGAACCTAGGGGCAGGACAGGAATAAAGACACAGACGTGGAGAATGGACTTGAGGACATGGGGAGGGGGAAGGGTAAGCTGTGACAAAGCGAGAGAGAGGCATGGACATATATACACTACCAAACGTAGGATAGATAGCTAGTGGGAAGCAGCCGCATAGCAGAGGGAGATCAGCTCGGTGCTTTGTGACCGCCTGGAAGGGTGGGATAGGGAGGGTGGGAGGGAGGGAGACGCAAGAGGGAAGAGATATGGGAACATATGTATATGTATAACTGATTCACTTTGTTATGAAGCAGAAACTAACACACCATTGTAAAGCAATTATACTCCAATAAAGATGTTTTAAAAAAAAAAATCAGATTGTGTGGGACTTCCCTGGTGCTGCAGTGGTTAAGAATCCACCTGCCAATGCAGGGGACACGGGTTCGAGCCCTGGTCCAGGAAGATTCCACATGCTGCGGAGCCCATGCGCCACAGCTACTGAGCCTGTACTCTAGAGCCCGCAAGCCACAGCTACTGAGCCTACACGCCACAACTACTGAAGCCCGCACGCTTAGAGCCCGTTCTCCGCAACAGAAGAAGCCACTGCAATAAGAAGCCCATGCACCTCAACAAAGAGTAGTCCCCGCTCACGACAACTAGAGAAAGCCGGCATGCAGCAGCAAAGACCCAACGCAGCCAAAAAAAATAATCAATTAATTAATTAAACAGAAATCAGATTGTGCATAGGATGTTAGCAAAATACAGATCAAATGTTATCAACAGGAGAATGAAGAGCACAATTTCAAAATTGAATTGGACAAAACATTTCTTTCCATTGACAACCTTATAAAGTTGTTTTAAATCTGGGAACTACTTGGTATAGCCCAGATTAAACAAAATTAATTGACTGTGGAACATGATCTTAATATCCATGCTTTTACATTTTATTTATGAAAAGACTAGCTCAAATGCATTTCAAATTATTCTCACTCACATAGTCCTTTTGCATATTATCTTGGCACTGCAAAACACCATATGGAACCTCGTGTTTGATGGTGATTACCTAGCCATATTTGGAAGTATGAATTAGATCCTTGTTCAATCATGAACTAATTCACTTATTTCACAAAATTTCTTAAGCACTTACTAGGTGCAAAACACTGTACTAATTACCAGTATAACTAATTCAAAACTAATAGTAGTAATTACCCTGGCTTTCAGGGAATGTAAACCCAACAATAGAGTGAGAGTAATCCAGATAGGAAAAAAGGAAATTAGGGTGTAGAAAGAGCGTTGAACTAAAATGAGGTATAATGACATTCATATAAATCTTGCATTTATGAGAACTGTTCTGAAAAACACGTATTTGTGTCCCAAGAAAACTATTCAAAGTGAGGGCAAAATTTTATTTTATTGAGTTTTTTTATAATAGTGGCAAATTGTAAGCAAACTAAATGTACAACTATAGAGGATTATTTCAATGAATTAAGGCATATTTATACAATATATTAACCATTGAAAATCATGCTTATGAAGCACAAGTGTTATCATGATATAATACTATCATGTATTATATCACATGTAGATTAAACTTACAGCGTAATAGTAATTTTATATATGTATATTTTTTTTCAATAAACTCCTTTACAATTTCATTTTATCTTCAAGGAAGGTATGAACCTCTAATAATTTTTTAAGATATCTAAAAACATCAGAGTCACATATTCATCTAAAATATTTATTACACTGATAAATACATATATCAAGGTAAGTAGTTTTGTGGGTGTTAATTTTAGTTTTATACTTAGTCTTTGTAGGTTGAAAAAAACTCACTCACTGAATTTTCCAGAAAATGTCATTAATACAACATTAATTTCAAATTTAAAAAAAAGAAATCTAAACACTGTGAATATTTTGACTATATATCCTGTAATTAAATAGACTTGCTTAAGGTAGAACTTCATTTTAGAATTACGTAGTTATATAAATTAAACAGTTGTTTTTCCTATAAATGGGACAGTGACACCTACTTTATGCAAGATACTTAATCTCCCTGGACCTTAGTTTCTTTACCTGAAGATCAGTGTTGAGAGCACTTTGCACCATTCTTAAAACAGACTGGTGGCTCAGTTATTAGCAATCATCATCATTTACCTTCTGATGTCTTCTGATGACTAAAATAATGTAGATAGGCAAAATAGATATTTATACAAAAAGAATATATTTAATACATGTCCGTTTCCTCATCACCTTTTCCATGGAGCTGCTTTGATGAATGGCCTCTAAAAATCTTTCTTGATGCATAGAGTTGAGTCATTATTTAGGCACTATTTCTGTCTGCATCTTTATTCTTCTAATGCAATTCTAAATTTGGTTATAAATGGTGTAAAGTAAGCAAAGGGTTAAAAGGAACTAATAAATGAAAGTAATACATGTGATTAACCCAGATAATCCAATAAAGGGAAACGGCTGTTCTCCAACTGATGGCAACAGGTGCCATCTTGAAAATAGCCCCTCTGAACTTGGGAAAGTGAAGATTATAAGGAATATACCCGGGAGTCCTTGAAGTAATAGGACCCTAACGGAAGAGGCAGTTTCCTTAATATGAATCATGATACACATACTTTCTAGCAATAACTTTCAGCTATGAGAAGAATATGTTTTCCCTAGGAGTAGTCAATGAAGAATAATATGCCTGCAAATTAAAGGAGAAAGAAAATTAAATTTCATGTACTAGACCATTAAAGATCTCTAAAACACTGTTCCATCCAAACACAAGTTAGGGATGCGTTTCCTAGTTGGATGTTGTCACCATTTTATCCACAGTATATATTTATTTCTCAAGAGAGAGAGCATGCAAATATTAGTAAATTTTCTTTCATTAAATATTCTTGGAAAATTTACAGACTAGAACCCAAGTCTCAACTTGATTGTAAAGCATCACTAGAAGATTTTAACTTGTCTGAGTCTCAGCATCTTTAGTCATAAAAAGGAAATATTTGCATCAAATGAAGGGTTTTTTTAAGAATTAAATGAGATAATACAAATTAATATCAAGACTCTTGATTAGCAGTTATTCCTCATTAAATCATCATTTCCAGCTCTCTTTTTCTTCTTTTTTCCATCCTTTTTTTCTCTCTCCTTCCCTGTCTTTCTTTCTTCCTTCCTTTCTTCTTTTACTCCTTCAATATTAATTCTTCCTAACTTCGAATGTTATAATATGCATATATGACTTCATTTAAATGTCTTTATTTTCATTGCTTTTTGGGCAAAAATCCTTTAAATCAGTATGTTTTACTTTTCCTTCAATATATTTTTTCCATTGTTTTGTACATCATTCATGTCTGAGTTATTGACAAATGGCTTTAGAAAATATTATCAGTGGTCCTCAGCTAAAAATCTAACATCCATTCAACATATATTTATTAAGTACCAGACACTGTATTAGTCTACTGAGACAGACAGACATGTCAAGAATGCATGGGTATATATGTTAATTAACTTGATTGTAGTTATCATTTCACTATATATGTCACAATGTCATGTTGTATACCTTAAATATACACAGTTTTTATTTTAAAAATAAAATAAACCCATTTTGAAAACTCAAAAGAATACATGAAAGAAAGTATAATAAATGCTGTCATAGAAGTATATGTGGGGTCAGTTGGTCATTGGGTGAGATAGTCCCACCAAAACGAGATTGGGTTGTTTCACATTAGACCAATTAAATATCTTTTTTGTTTGATTGTTTTTCTAAACTAGCTTGCCACAGAATTGTATCGTGTTTACTATAATTGCATTGTATTTGAGTAAAAAGAAATATGCAAAGCAATGGTTTGTTTGACTCAATACTGGTATAGGATAAAATGAAAAATTAACTTTAATGAACCAGTATTTGGCTGGCAGGGAAAAATGTTCAAACCCCAGCTCCACTGCTTGCAAGCTGTGTGACTTTGAAAGTTGCTTATTTCTCAGGCCTCATTTTCACATCTATAAAGTGGGATAATAATAGTACCCACTCAGAGTTTTATGAGGATTAGATGAGATAATATACACAACATTTTTGCCACATAGTAAATGTTCAAAACAGGTATAGCCATTATTAACATTATTATTGTATGACTTCAATGTCTATCGTCTCATTAGTGCCATTAGCTATGATGGTTGCCTCATGGAAATTGGTCAAAGAAGAAACTTTACTATAATTTGCTACTAAAATCTAAAAAAAATATATTCTCAAGATTTTCAATAACTACAGATCATATTCATTGAACTTTTACTATGTACCAGACCCCCTCTGACACACTTACATATATCAATTTGTTGATATTCACAATAACTCTGAAAGTCAGAATAACTATCCTTAGACATCTCGCAGGTAAAGAAAATGAGATGAAAAGAAATCAAGCAATTAGAAGAGCCAGGTTTTGAACTCGAGCCATCTGGCTTCAAAGCCAACGTGCTTAACGACTGTACCATAATATATTGACCTTTAACTGGCAGAGAGAGGTGGGGATTTTGTTTGTTTGTTTTCTTTCCGTTTCTCATTTTTCTCAGTTGTGAATTTTTTTAACATCTTTATTGCGGTATAATTGCTTTACAATGCTGTGTTAGTTTCTGCTTTATAACAAAGTGAATCATTTATACATATACGTATGTTCCCATATCTCTTCCCTCTTGTGTCTCCCTCCCTCCCACCCTCCCTATGTGAATTATTTATCTTCACGTCTTGACCATAATGGTTGGCCATCATGACTAATGATGTTTAATAAAGACATACTTCTGAGTTGATTTATTTCTAATAAAGTTTTTTGGATTTTGTGTTTTTTTGTTTTCTTTGCTTTTATGCATGACAACTTGGCTCAAGCTAAAACGCTTGAGTTAAAATATTTTTTTGAAAAATTATGTAGATTTGAAAGAAATACTACAAAGTTGAAGTATAGTCTTCTAAAATTTTAAAGTTGTAGAAGAATAGTGGCATCTTGATATTTCTTTGTTGACAACCTGAATTTCTATGAATAGGCTTTTAAGCTTTTTAAAAATTTTTTTTGCGGTACGCGGGCCTCTCACTGTTGTGGCCTCTCCCGTTGCGGAGCACAGGCTCCGGACGCTCAGGCTCAGCGGCCATGGCTCACGGACCCAGCCACTCCGCGGTATGCGGGATCTTCCCGGACCAGGGCACGAACCCGTGTCCCCTGCACAGGCAGGCGGACTCTCAACCACTGTGCCACCAGGGAAGCCCTTTTAAGCTTTTTAAAAACCTTGGTAACTTAAAAATGTGATAAGAACATATCTTTGGTTGAGTCTGTATGTTGCCTCTGCTGGTACTGCTTCTCTCTCTCTCCCCCTCCTCCTTTTTTGTATGCACACTCAGGGCTTTCTCAGTAACATGTTTTCAGATAACCTACTTCAATTATCACATTTTTAAAGTTTCTTCCATTTGTTTTAGTTTCTTTTTATTCAGTGTTCTTTCTCAAAAAGAGCTGAAACTTTCAGGTTGAATCTAGGTTTTCTAATATTCATCAGGTTCATTTCAAAAGATTTCCTAAGGTTTTTTTTCTTTACTTCACTGATTTGAATTTCTGTAATGTCAATTTTACTACTTCAAAGTAGATTTTTGTTTAGCTATTGTAATTGTGGTTTCTTTTGTCATTTTTTATCTCTACTGCTAGATCCTTTTGGGTAACCTATTGTTTCCTTGTCACTTTTTTCTCTGTTTCATAGAACTCATGAATTCTTGTATTTTATAACCGTTTTTAAAATAATTTTATTCTGTTTCCTTAAATAAATAATTTTTAGATACTTGACCTTTTATAATCTTTTGGAAGATGGACGCTTTCTTTAGTTTTGCATAATTTTTTCACAAGTCTGAATTCATTTTTAAGCACAGAGAAATTATCTAGAATCCACTGTTTTGAAAAGATGCTATCATATTCAGCTCCACTGTATAGGGCTGCCATAATGTTATGTGGATATACAGACCATAAGGCTTACATTCTTTTATTTAATAGGTAAATCATGCCAGTAAGTCCATAGCATTAGCCCAGAGAGTTAGCAAGAGCAGTCATGCTCAAATTACTTCATAACATATATTAAGTTCTTAGGAATAATAAATGACGAGAATTTCTAGTTAAACACTGAACACAGCGCAACTCCACACACCCATCAGTTTTAAAACTGTAAAACTATCAAACTCCTAGTCCAATTTCTTTTATCTCATAAACATTCATCTAATGTCTTCTGCATAACTGATATATACTAATTTTCTCTTATACCTTACTGAGGTATAATGCTCTCATAACACCTTATGCTTTCATCTCTGATAGCAGTTATCAAAATAGTAATTTAAAAAGCAGTGTTTTAATTAGTTTGATATTTATCTCCTTCCTTAGAATGCAGTCTCCATAAAGTCCAGGTGTGTGTTGGTTTTGCTTTGTTATTTCTTTTTTCTCCTTTCCATAAACTTCAAGGGCAGAAGTAGGACTTCATCAGATTTCTCTATCAAATGGCATACTATCATCACTGCTTGATTTTATTCATCCATTTATTAATTTATTCATTCCCTTTTACCTCCATCTCCCATTCCCATTTCTGTCCATCCACCCACAGACAGTCATTCTAATGTGTTTCATTTGTGCATATTCTTGTAAAATATATAAGAACTCAGTATGTTTCTTGCTATTTTTGCTCAGCACTGTTTTAAAATTTCGTCCATATTGCTGTATGTCCATTGTCTGTTGCATCTATCCGTTGTATGAAACTAGCACATCCACCTAGATAACCTCTAACTCTTCACTAACACATGCAACCTACTGATGAACTTCCATGTGTATGAATCCTTTTGTATTTGAGTGGCATTGCTGGGTCATAGTCTGTGCATATTCTGAATTTGCCAATGTGCTGCCAGATTGTTCTCCAGAATGTCTGTCTCAGTATATAACATCCACAGGAATTTAATGAGGGTTCTTGTATCACTGCCAACACTTGGCATGATTCAACCTTCTAAATTTTTTTTTCAGTAAGATAAGTAAAAATTGATGTCAGTGTTTTAATTTCCATTTCTCTAACTACATGAATCTGGGCATCATTTTGTTCATTGCCAGGCTTTTTTCCAGGGGGGTTTCCTTTCACTTGTTGAACGTTCTTTATCCTTTGCTTGTTTTTTTCAATTGAGTTGCTCTCTTTTTCTTTCTGATTAGCAAGAGCTGCTTGTTAATATAGCTATAAATCTTGTCTGGTTTAGACATTTCCAATTAAATTTTCTCTCCCAATTTGCCATCTGATTGTGAACTTTTTCCAGTCTTCAGCAAATACAAATCTTTAATTTTTATTTTATAAAATTCATTATCTCTGTCTTCATGTTTCTGGCTTTTTTTTAAGATGTCTTTCCTCATATCTAGATCACAAAGATTTATTCTTACATTTATGGTTTTACATTTATAGTGTAGTAATTAAGACCAAGGTTATTGTAATCCATACTATTGGAATTCACCATCTTGGCTCCTGCACTTACTAACTGGGTGAATTTTGACAACTTAACTTCTATACAAATGGGGTACATAAAATGAGGGTAGTAATACTAATGGACTCGTAAGATTGTTGTAAGAGTTGAACGAGCTAATATATTAAAAATGCTTTAAAAAAGTGTCCATCTTAGTATATACTAAGTACTGCATGTATATTAACTATTCTGACAAATGTTCTTGTATATATTTTTCAGTAGGGATCCAGTTTTATTTTTCTACATATTGTAAATCATTTTTTCTTAATACCATATGTTAAAACATTCATTCATGTCCTATTAATTTTTGATAGCAGGTTGTCAGATACTGACTTTCCAGATACTCAAAGATCTGTTAGTAAGCTCGCGATTTCGCTTCATTGTTTCATTTGGATGTTCCTGAACCAAAGCCATACTGGTTTTATTTCCAGAGGTTTTATCTTATTATCTGAGAGAACAAATATCTACTTCTACTCTTCTTTTTCAGAGGAAAACCAGTTATTTGTTTGTCTTTATTCTTCCATATAAATTTTAGAGTGATTGCACTGAATTCTAACAATCATCTAGATGAAATTTTGATTACATTGAATTTATCTATTAATTTGCAGAGAATTAAACATTTTATTATTTAGTAATTCTAAATAAGAGCACAGAATGTTTTTGTTTTCTAATCTTTTATATTCTTTATTAGAGAAAATAATATTTCTCTATTGAAATCTTGGGCTAAGATTTAAGTTGTTAAGTTAAAACCCATAGATACTGTGTAATTTTTGTTACTATTGAAATTGCATTTTCACTTTGGATAATTTTGATGTGAAAAAATGCTATTGGTTTTTGAAGGTCAATCTTGTATCCAACAATAAGACAAAAACAATGCTCTGAATTTAATCCTGCTGACTTTTCTCGGTAGATGTTCATATCATCCACTAGTAATGACAATTTTATCTCCTTTCTTTCATTTTCTTCCAATCTTTTAGTTACTTTGTTTTCCTTTATAGAGTTAGCAAAGACCTCCAGGTCTCCATTAAGCAGTTGTGATGATAATGAATATGGTTGTCTTTCTGCTTTGTGAAGGGGGAAAGTATCTAAGGTTTCCCCACTGAGTATAACCTTTACTTTAGATTTTGCTATATAACCTTTATCAAGTTTCCTACTTCGATAGATGTTTATTTTTTAATCACATATGGCTGTTAAAATCTAGAGAACCCTATGAACATACCTGTTAAGGTAATACATGATTTTTTTCTTGTAATCAATTTTTGTGATAAATTACCATGATAGATTTTCTAGATTGAATCTTTCTCACAATCGTGAGCTAAATCCATTTGGTCATAGTACATTATTTTACTCTGAGACATAACGTGCATAACAAAAAAGTTCATAAAACATGCGTAAACATAATTCTATGAATAACTATGAAGTGAACACCGAATTCAAAAAATAAAACATTATTAACACCAATGCCTTCATTGTGTTACTTCCTGGTCTCAGACCACTCAAGCCCTCTTAGAAGTAACTATATCCTAACTTCTCTGATAATCATTTCCTTGCTTTTCTTTATTGTTTTACCAATATGCGCAAGTAACATCTTTTGGTCTTGCTTTTTAAAACTGTAAATGAATGGAATTATATTTTATACATTTCTTGTGTCTAGCTCTGTCATTCAACATTATGATAGTAAAATTATGCCATGCTCTCAAATGTAATTATAGTACATTTATTGTTATTGCTGTATAGTATTCCATTGTTTATTTGTGTATGCATTTTACTCTTGGTAGATAGCTGTTGTTTCTAGCTTGGAACTATTGCAAACAGTGCTGCTAGGAAATCTTTTGTGCATGTATTCTGATGTGCATATATATTATGGGTTCCTAAGAGATGAGTTGCTGGTTCACAGAAGTTACATGTCTCCTTGACATTACTGGATGATGATACCACACACTTTTTGAATAATGCTTGTACCAATTTTTCAAAGCTCTGCGTTTGGTAGCCTGAGTCCTGCAATGTAGTAAGTATAGATTAACTAGTTTCTTTGCTATAGCATAACCAAATTCCTTGTAAAGGAGAGATGAATTCTTGTCTCCTCCCCTCTTCAGCTAAGATAATTTGATAGTTTAAGATCTGACACTTGAAACACCTCATATTCAGATATCAATTAAATAAACTTCGAATTAATTTCTAATTAAATTAGAGGTCAGTTCTAAGAAACAAGGCTATTGGCACACTTGATACAAATCTCAAATAGCGTACTAAGGTTTCTCTCTAGTTCCCTCTCTTCTTTCTTGTCCTCCTCTCTTCCTCCCCCTTTGTCGTTTTTCACTCCCTCCCCCAAGTCTTGGCTGTGGTCATTGTGTTGAGGAAGATGACTGTTGAAACTACATTCAGAGTACTATCTTTCCACCTTAGCAACCTATGTGGAAAGAGACAAACTCTCCTGCCTGTTTTGGTGGGAAAGTCCCAACATGGCACATATTAGTTTCTCTGAATCATCCACCTCCCCCGATTGTGAGGATTTTGAAGGACAGAGCACCCAGACTGCCCACTTTATCAAGAATTCCCCAGAAAATATGGTATCTATGCAGATACCTGACTTGTTCTCACCAAGTAGTCATTCGTTCACTTATCTCTTGCTTCCTTTCTTCTCTTTATTCCCATTGTCCAGCAGAATGGTTAGCACATCAGGTGTTCAAGAAAAGTTTATCTAATGAATGAGATATAAGAAATATCTCCTTTAACTTTTTCCAATGTAAAAGGTATTTTATAAAAAACAATCTTTATGTAAAGGGGATAAGATCTAAAATCGCATAAAGGGACATTTCTTTGACTAGACTTTTCCTTACACAATATATTTTATATATATTCTTGTATAATTATTTCTGCAGAATATGTAGTTTTCCGTATTTCACATTGTTTGGAAACCAGGGTTTGTGCTGTCATGGTAAGCGAATGTTTTCTAAACTGTCACATGATATACTTAGAAAAAATGAAATTGCAGCCCTGGATTCTGTATGTTGCAAACAGTGCCAGATGCCATGAAGTCATATGCAGATGTCTTACATCTACAAAATTATAATAACAGTTGGGTTTCTTCATCTGAATATTTCTTCTTAGAAGGGTTAAGTAGCCTAGCAGACAGTGGAAACTGAAACCTTCTGTTCAGCCATGGGGCTGAAATGATGCAAACAGCCACATGGGATGCTCAGTTAATATCCTCAACCTGACACAGGAAGGGCTGCCTCGATGAATGTAGAAGTTGCGCTTTGGGAAGACCAGAGAAGAGAGTGTGCTCACTGTTGGCTCCTAGAGACAGTGATATTTGCAGGTGCAAGGCTAATTCTGACCTAGTTGAATGAATTACAGAACTTGGCCAAATAGGAGGGATATTTCAGGATCAAGGTCAGTCATTTCCCATACTCTGCAACTGAAATGACCATGATAACACTGGAAAAAAAGAAAGATAGAACCTCAAGTAGCCTTTGGCTTCATTTATTTGCAACTTTTGTTTCTAATTCAATCCACGAAGATACCTTTGTGCTTTGTGTACATTCTGCCCTTTCTTCTGGGAAGCTCTTTCCCTCCCCCATCCACCTGGAAAGCTCCCAGTCGTCTATCAAATATGAGCTCATGTTCTATCTCCTCTGTGAGCACTTCCCTAAGTTTTCCTAGGCAGACCTGGATGTTCCTTACACATTGGGTCCTTATGCATGAAAGCTGGTATTTCATTATATTATATAGTGTATAGCATAGTTGATTACTGATATCTGACACAGCGAATGCCTTAGAGCAGTAGAATACTTCTTTTCATCTTTGTACTGCAACCCCAGGAACAGGATAAAGATTCAATAAATATTGTTAAGTGGATTTATTTGTGATTTGATATACTTCTTTACCATTTTCCAAGTACTTTCTTATCCATTACCTCATTTAAACAACCCAGCAAGGCTGTGTGGTAGGCAAACCAGATATAATTACCCCCATTTTATTGATAAGGAAAGTGAATCATAAAAATGATATGTATTTTGCTTAGAATCAATAGCTTATGAGTGTCAGGATAAAACTAGAAAACAAGTCTTCAGACTTTAACCAGAGTCTATTTCAAGCCTTTAATTCTCTCACAGACTAAGAGTCACTGCCTCAGGGCTACCAGATCTTTAAAATGTAGCTAGGCCAGTTGGAATACTTTCTCTAATCCTTCAATATTCGATCTTCCGCTCTTGTTTTCAGTACTTGTCATCTTTCTCTGTCTTCCGACCGTATTTGAATCTTAGATTTCAGATTTCTGGGTACACATGACAACATTTGCCTGGATTGCTTTTACTGATCCGGCTGCCTATCCAAAGCACAGTATCCTGGTATGCATCTGTGTTGCTGGCCTCAGTTCTCTTTCTAAATACACCTTCTCTTCCTATGCAGGGCAGCCCACTGACCTTACCATTTCACTGCTGCTCCATATGGATTGATATTCCTACATGTTTTATGGATTAAAAATAATGACTACTACTAATAATTACTGATATTTCTGAGTGTTTGTTGCTGTGTTCAAAGCATAGTGTTCAATAGATATTATCTCATTTGATCCTGAGAACAAAGTCCTGACATAGAACTAATATTATATTCACTTTACAAAAGAAGAAATTGAAGCTTAGAGAAGTTATGTAACATGTGCCCACTGTGACACAGCTAGTAAATTTCAAGGCAGTTCTAACTAAATGGAATCAAATTCCTGAAGGGTGTCTTTAACCCTGCAGTATTTATAGGTTTCTATAAGAACAACTATTATACAGTATAGCATAACATGTGCATAATATGACTGGGAAAAAATAGGTGATGAAGTACGCTCAACATTTGATAGATGAGGTACTCAATAAATACTATTGGAGTAAAGCTTCATCTCCAAACTCTAATTTGGTTAACTTTATAAAAGTGAGCATGCTTTAGTGGCTTCATCTACATGCCCTGGGGGCAAATATTTGTTCTGAATATTCTAAAGCACTTGAAAGTTTTCAAGATCATGAAATTTTATCCAACTGGCTTAGTGAAGGATTTGAAAGGAAATACAGTTGCCTTCCTGTGGATATACTCATGATTCTTTTATTAACATGAATTCCCAGCTTCATACATATAAATACAGACTTTCTTTTAAAGAACTACGAAATGCAAATAGATAGAATAGTGTTAATCTCCTGACATTTATATCTGACATTTGCACTTGTGATGCTTCAAGACTTTGGATGAAGCACAAAATGACTCTACCATGACTCTCAAGGCCTTTGATATCTTGGTGCTACTCTCCTTCTCTCACTCTCTACATTTGAGCTCTTCAGGTTCTTCCACGCTCTCCCTTTTGTCCAAGACTTGATGTGTTGTTCCTTCTGTTCCACTCTTCCCCCAGCTCTCCTCTACTTACATCCAATCTTGGGGTAGAAGTGAATTTCTAAGGACTTCTTCTCTGAGCCCTCACCACAGGTTTGCTCCCCTATTATATGTTTCCTTAGCATCCTGTTCGCCTTCCTAACATTCATAGCACCTGTCAGTACGTGTTCAATGTCCATCTTGTGGAATCCTTCACCGTGTCTTGCACACAGTCAAAGCTCAAGGAATATTTGATAAACTGATGACTGAAGGCATGCCTGTGCTAAAGCCATTGTTGTGTAACAATTATCTAAACAAGACAATTTAAAGCAAATATATCTTGGCTTAGTGAGCCAGTTGGGCATTTGGAATAAGGCATCTATCTCAGTTGCCACAATCATCATATTACTTAAGGGACCTGAGACTGTAATTCATAGAAAACCCAACTTAAACCAACCGACTCATTGGCTCACGTAGTAGGACGACTGGAAGAAAGAGTGGGCTTTTGGGGAAGCTGATCCACCTTACCTCTCAGACACTGACCACGGTACTAGCATTATCTCCTGACCTGTTCCCTTGTGGTTGGGGGTCGTGGTTTCAGTGGCAATTAAGGCTGTATGCTTCTTCAGCCATGTCTAGTGGAAGAGAGCACGAGAGACTTTCTCTTCTATAAACTCATAAAAATAACAGAACTTTTTTTCTTGAAATAACTAGGCTCGGTTCATTTTGTATTTTATTGGCACTAATTCAGCTATGTGCCTATTTCTTATTCTTCCTCTCACTGGGAAAATATCATTGGCTTACGCCCTCGTTACTATGTCAGTCATTCCCATCTCTTATGTGGGAAGAATGGGTTTATCATGATTGGTTTTCTGGGACTTCTTCTGGAGTATCCTATTGCTGATTCTAAATGGCCAGAGATGAGAGAAATGGCCCACTCCCATCATACACTCAAAATTGCACCAATATTACTCTCACACCCTCTGATATATTTTTTTTAAAAAGCCTAAAAATCAAAGTTCAATCAACTGTTATATCAAAACCAAGATTCATTCTTGGAGAAAGGTAGAAATTATCCTTATAAGGGAGAAGTCCAGGGAACATTTGTGACTCCGTGGCTTTCTTACTTAAGATCGGCATGATAAGCAGGATGAAAAAGGGAATAAAGTGTCATGGGTCCCCAAACCAAGTCAACCAGTTTGTTGTATGTGGTAGCAAATTCTAGCACCTGTCTCATGTTCAGAAGAACACACTTAACACCAAAAGGATAGAAGGATCTTAAGTGGTCCCTCAGAATGTTGAATTAAAACAAATATTAAAGTTTCACTTAAGAAACATTTAGCATTACATTTTAAGGAGCTTAAAATTGATGGTTCTTCCATGCTGAAGTTTTACTTTCCATCATTTTTTTACATGATCTTCTGGGGATCTAAATGCACTGTAAGGTTAAAAATGGTCGTCTTTTTCTGAGAACATTTTTTTTTTTCTTTTTTGGACTGTAACATTCCTTTCTGTTTTGTCCTCCATATGTCCTCATAAATATAATTCTGGCACTGGAATCCAGACAGCACTTCCCAGCACTTGCATAGTCAGCATTAAGCCACTAAGATATGAGATCATGTTAGCTCTGTGCCATTTAATCATTTTATATCCCTTTCCCGAATGAGTACCGAGTGCCTACTATGTGTGAATCACTGCACCGGGTGCTCAGAGCTGTAGATGAGATACACATCTTGTATCAACAGCATTGGGATCACAGTTGAGCAAACTGAATGGTGTCCAAAATAAGGGCTAAAGACAGTGAAATGATGGGAGGTTGCTTGCATGGTTGAGAAATGCTGTAGGAAGGAATACATGAGCTGGGACGTACAGTGGGCAGGGTTTGATTTGGGCTAAGCAGAGACCGTCAGCATTTCAAGAAGAGAACAGAAGGAAAAATTCAAAAAGGTAGGGTTGAGTAAAGCGTTCAGAAAATATTGAATGTAGGGAGGCTAGAAGGAATTGAGGATCCCTGCCATGGAATCACGCACTCTCAACTTAGAAATAAAATCTAGACCAGATCACAGAAGGCCTGGAACGCTCTATTTAAGAAATCTGAATGTTTTTCTAAAGGAGTAGGGAGTCACACAAGATTTGGGAACAATATATAGGGAATAAAATGATGAAAGTTACATCTCCAGAAGATCCCTGTATATGAAAAGACCCAGCCAGGAAAGAGTCAAGATTAAAGAATATTTTCATAGCTCTATTTAAAGGAAAGGATTTGACTATGGTCAAAAAGGTCACAAAGAGATTATTGAGAAAGAGAAGGATCAGAGAGAACCAGGAAGGAATCAATGACTAGGGCTTAAATTGTTAGCCTATATGATTGAGTTACTCTTACAGCCATTAATAAAGAAGACGTATAAGTGGGTGCCAATGGGCTAATCGTTGCTCCCAGCCCAGGCTTCATATTAGAATCACAGGCAGAGTTCATATTAGGATTACATGCAGAGTTTTTAAAAATACTATTGTATGAGCCTCATTTAAATAATTTTTCATGA
Organism: Aethalodelphis obliquidens; assembly: GCF_003676395.1. NCBI lineage: Eukaryota > Metazoa > Chordata > Mammalia > Artiodactyla > Delphinidae > Aethalodelphis > Aethalodelphis obliquidens. Next base: position 58,510,185 of record NW_020837951.1, on the reverse strand, counting down.
GTGAGAACTGAGCATTGATAATTTTTAAAAGCAAGCTGTGTGAAGGGTTAAGAACCACTGGGAAAGATGATGATGGGTTCAGTTTCTGGGAACGGTTCTGTCTTTATTGCAGGGTATATTTTATCAGGATTTTTTAGAGGGAGGAAGGCAGGGACAGAGTGAAAGAAATGTTCTGCTTCTGTCATGGTTGGTGGAGTTCAGGAGCTTGATAGCTGTTCAGCTATTGTGAAGCATGTTACACAGCTCCAATCCTTGATCCTGACTTTAAAAAATACAATCCAACTTAAGCAGTGTGCTGTCATTTTTCAAAGAAATTTGCACATAACCCACTAGTCACGTCTATATTCTAAAATTACAAAATGCTTTTTCACTTTCAGGATTGTTCATCTGCTGCTTCTTTGTTAAAAGAAAAGATTATTTCATTTGTTTACGGGAGGGGGGGGAACACTGTAAAATTGTAATAATCAGATGCATTAAACATTTATAACTTTTTTTTTTTTTTGGACTAGGGTCTTCGTTTGGGGTCTTCGTTTCTGTGCGAGGGCTTTCTCTAGTTGCCACAAGCGGGGGCCACTCTTCATCACGGTGCGCGGGCCTCTCACTATTGCGGCCTCTGTTGTAGCGGAGCACAGGCTCCAGACGTGCAGGCTCAGTAGTTGTGGCTCACGGGCCCAGTTGCTCTGCGGCATGTGGGATCTTCCCAGACCAGGGCTCGAACCCATGTCCCCTGCATTAGCAGGCAGATTCTCAACCACTGCGCCACCAGGGAAGCCCAAACATTTATAACTTTGAGTATCAGTCTGAAATGTGAGATTTTACTGTTTTCTTTTTTTCTTCCCTTGAAGAGAAATCATCTTGTGCTTTACATGGATAAACATCAGGAGGTGACAGACTTTATTCATGGCTGTTTCCCTGCATAAATGCTTTACTCTTCAAGAAAAACATTTCTAATCAAGAGCTTTATCCCCATCACTCACCACCCCCACTCTGCTCACACTGGGGGGTCAGCACCTTACATTTCTGACATTGTAATTTATTGCTATTGGAGAGATTGAGTAGTTGTATAGGATTTCCACCATAATTCAGCTTTGTTGCAAAGTCTTACCAAGTATAACTTCTTAAGAATACTTTCTGAAGAATACTTGGGAGAATTCAAAAACGGCCAAATATATTTGGACTCAGCAAATGGGTATAAATATAAATAGTATAGAGACAGATTTAATGTAAAATAAGGTGTGTGTATATATGCATAGATATGCAAATGAATGCTATATGTAGGTCTAAGGCATGAGTTTCTTTTTTTCTTCAGCCAAAGGACAGTTACATTTGAGATGATTTAACAAGTTAGCACTATATATGCCACAGGAGTTAGATGTGTGTGAAGACTTTTTTTAATTAAAAGACACATATTTTAGATTTTAAATTTGGATGTTTCAGAATGTGATGAAAAATGTTAAAGATTTTTTGCTCTTTTGCCTTGTGTTTTGAAAATAAGCTTCTATGGAATACAGTGAAAAGTAGAAGTAGCCTATTAAAAGGAAGCATCATTCTGTTAAAAACTCAGGGGAAATTTACAGTCAAAAGCACACCTTGGAGGGAACTCAGAAAAGGGCACTTCCATTTCCCTGAGAGCTGAGCATTTATGCAGGTGATTGTCTTCCATATAAGTGCCTCCCGCCTTCCCCAGCCCACCCCAACCCCCATCCTTTACCAATTGTCCAGTGACTGTGATACTAGAATAATTGAGTCCAAGAGCTTGAAGTGGTACCTCTGAGTATCTATTCGTCCAAGCAGATGGTATCTCAAGATTTCCTATTAAGAAGACAGCCTATCTATCTCCTATCGCCAGGAATCTATAAGTAACCTTTACTTGCAAGGCTTTCTCTCAAATGTTTAAACAAACTCAGCCAACTTTTTCTTACTCTGACCTCAGTGGAGCTCAGGAACAGCTGGCCTACATTTTCCTCATAATAAGCCCTTCATATTTTTGAAGAGAGTTATAATATCCTTCTTCAGCCATCTCTTTTCCAGACAAAATAATGCAAACTCCTTTAGCCTTTTATCAAGGGCCCTCCTCATCAATGTATGCTCTTTCCTTAGATACTGCCTAATTTTTCAAACATTTTTCAACATCTTTTTTAAAGCATAGCAGCCCAGAGTGAACATAAGCTTTTCACAAGACTACAGAAGATGAAGCTGAGAATGTGGTTGTCTGTATTTTGCATCTGCAGTAATAATCAACTTTGGTAGGGTTCTTTAATCTAACTTGTATTTCTTACATAGATTATTTACGTTATTTATTTATTTATATTGCTTACTTTTCTTTAATTACATCTTTAGCGTGGCCCCCTGAGGCCATTGTTTTTATCCACATTGTTTAGCTAATGAAGAAACCATAAGCAGTTAACCAGAAGCTCAAGAAAACAGAAAGCAACACAATTAAGACTGGGACCAAGGACTTCTTTGCATACAAACTAGTACAGCCAGCCCTTCCAATCCATGGGTTCCACATCTGTGGATTTAACCAACTTTGGATCAAAAATACTCGAACAAAATTCCAGAAAGTTCCGAAAAGCAAAATTTGAATTTTGTGTGTGCCAGCAGCTATTTACATTGTGTTAGATATTATAAGTAATTTAGAGATGATATAAAGTATTCGGGAGAATATGCGTAGGTTATATGTGAATACTACACTATTCTATTTATGACACTTGAGCATCTGTAGATTCTGGTATCCTTAGGGGGTGGAGGGGGTCCTGGAACCAATCCCCTGTGGATACTGAGAGACAACTGTGGTGTGCTAGTTTTAAAACTCATCCTGTTGATTAGAACAGCTCTCCACAGCCCGATTTCACCACTAGAACCCCTTAGCTGGGCATTTTTCATTTCTGTGTCTAAATGGCCATTCTTCTGGGAAGGACCTTTCTGAAGCTCACATATCTGTACACATGTACCACAGAAGACTGCTTAGTCACCCCTGTTAGTAGCTTCCCTAGCATCCTGCACATCTCCTACACCAAAAACCTACATTGTGTCAGGAAAAATATTGATTCTGAAGTATCACTCCTTGCTCTATATGGTAAAATGCCTAGGGTTGAGCACCAGGCAGCCACAGATTTCTGAGCCTGAAAACTTGGTGGTACAGTCAGTCCACCCTAGCATACACTAAAAGTTGCTCTGGAATGGGAGCCAGTGAAAGTTCAGTTCATTCCATTTTGCTTACATCCTTATTGCTTATGTGAATCTTGGGACTTCAGGTGATGCCATATTCAAGGTGGGTAAATATAATTTTAAAAATTATCTTAGTTCCTTTTCTTTCTTTCATGAAGCTTTCCATTTTTCACAATATAATCACTTCTATATATAGTTAAGTCTTCTATGAAAACCTCTCTTTACAACACCTTTCAGAACCAAATGAAGAACATCTTTCCTTTCTGTGAAGATCCCCTCTGCCCTTAAACAGCTTAATTGCTTACCTGTGATCTGTTGAATTATTTTATTTGCAGCTACCTGGAATATAGAATCCCCATAATCACCATTTATTTATTCTGAAGCCACTTTGTATCAAAGAAAGCTTCATTTACCCATACTTTCTGGTTTGAGACTGTGTGTGAATGTGCATGTATGCATGTGTTCAGTATCAGCCCAATACTTGTATTCATGTTTACTTGGTATGGTTTAAGAGTAAAGGTGGAAAATAATTATTGTATGGCTAATTCAAGATAAAGAGTCCTGGGCACCTTTGAGTAGGATTGTGCAAATAAAGTGGAATACTTTGATTACAGTTGTTTACATTAATGTGCTAATTTTTTAGTTATGTGTTGCAAGTTCCATGAAATTTGATATATAAGAACAAACATTCACTATCAGTCTGTTTCTTCAACAACTATTTAAACAAATGAAGTCCCTGACCTCATGAAGCTCATATTTTAGTGGAGGAGGAATGAGATGCACACACACACACACACACACACACACACACACACACACACACACACATTCATCTGAGTGAAAACCTGAATGAAGTAAGGAAGCATCATTGTACATCATGGTAAGGACTTTGGAATTAATTTCAAGTATGATAAAAATCTATTTGAGGACTTGGAGAAGGAGAGCTTTTACTAATGTGTAAAGCATAAATTATAGGAAGTAAGAAGGAAAGTAGGGAGACAACTTAGGTGACTCTTGCTATGGTCCATGCAGGAAATGATGGTGGCTTGGACTTGGGTGTTATGGTGAAAGTGCTGAAAGTTAGATCCTGGGTATATTGTGAAAGTAGGTCAGACAAGATTTCCTAATTGGCTGAATGTGGAATGGGAAAGAAAGAGAAGAGTCAAGGATGATTTCAAGGTTTCTGGCCCGAGCAACTGGGTGAATAGCAGGGCTGTGTGCTGCAATAAAAAACACAGGGCTTCCCTGGTGGCGCAGTGGTTTTGAGTCCGCCTGCCGATGCAGGGGACACGGGTTCGTGCCCCGGTCCGGGAAGATCCTACATGCTGTGGAGCGACTGGGCCCATGAGCCATGGCCACTGAGCCTACGCGTCCGGAGCCTGTGCTCCACAACGAGAGAGGCCACAACAGTGAGAGGCCCTCGTACCGCAAAAAAAAAAAAAAAAAACAAAAACAAAACACAGAGATAGGAGATGGGAACTGGGATATCAAGAATTCGGGTGAGAACATGTAAATTTGAGATGGCTCCTAGGTAACAAAGTAGAATTATTGTAGTATTGTTAGCTACATGAGTCAAGATTATAGTAGGAAGTTCAGTGCTAGAAGTTGTAAGTGTGACGTTAACAGCCTACAGGTGATATTAGGGTTTGATTAGATAACCCAGGAGTTAAGGAGGAAAGAAAAGAAATTGAAGACTGAGACCTGACACGCTCCTGTGTTTAGAGGACTGGATAAAGAGGATATAGTAGAGGTGATTAGGAAGGAATGACCCAAAGGTGTAAAGAAAATTTGAGAAATGTGGTGAATCAGGATGATGGAGAAGTGTTTCAAGTAGTTTATATCTAGCAACATTTTCTCTGTCTCTGTCTCTCTGTTCTCTCTCCCTCTCTCTCTCCGCCCTCCCCCACTCTCTCTCTCTCACAGACACACACACACGCACACACCTTTATCCTAAATGAATGGCTTCACACAACCACTCCAAAACTCATCCTTTAAATAATGGGTGCTTCTAGTCGATCCCAAATAGAATTCAACTATCAAAAGTTTTCTGAAATAACTCTCTACTACAAAGCAAGCTGCAACTCGGAAGCTGCCTTCCAAAGTCTATTTGCTCTGGTCAGAAACTGGAATTAAAATATGAATAAGAGTAAGTGAACTTGGGTCCTAGACTGAGAGCTTACTAGCTTAAACAACTCAACTAATCTCTCTGGCCTCAGTTTTCACATCTCTAAGAGGTTCAGAGTAGCAAAGGGATAGCTTTGAGAGTCTTTCTAGCTGTGAAAGAACATGGTTTCAGTGACTTCAAAAGACTGTATAAAATTCTGGGGAGTTCTTTGTATTGGAAAAACTCTCTATTCTATGGAGAATTGCTTTCTCTATTCTATGGAGTTTTGGGTTTTGTTTTTTTTTTAACATCTTTATTGGAGTATAATTGCTTTACAATGGTGTGTTAGTTTCTGCTTTATCACAAAGTGAATCAGCTATACATAAACATATATCCCCATATCTCTTCCCTCTTGCGTCTCCCTCCCTATTCTGTGGAGTTTTATACCTGTATGTGTGACATCATGGTGTATTATTTCATGACATCTGGAAATATATTTCCATTACAAATAGAGTTTCTATCTATTATATGAGAAAACCTTCCTCCCCCAGTACAGTGACAACCTGTTTGTTAAACTGCATCACGCTGCTTATTTTTTTTCGGAAGGTGACTGAATTGGTGCATCTAAGCAGATGGTCTTGCCCCACAGCTTTCTCCTCAACTGGACTCACATACACATCTCCATATGTTCCTAAATTAAAATGTTGGATGTCATTTGTGAGGAATATACTGGAGAACTTTTAACTTTGAGCTTAAAATTTTCCTGGCTTTTTCTCTACCACCAATCTCCTAAACATGCATAACCTCTAAATTAAGACCTGGTTTGAGGAAGTGGCAGGTAGTCAGCAGAGATGTTTGCGGGTTCCTTCCCCCACCGTATCTAGTGAGAAAAGTGGGAACGACATCAGAAACTCACAAATTTAGATTTCGTTACTAGTTTCACCTTGGCCAAGTCATTCAATCTCTCTGTACCTCCTTAATCTCATGTGTAAATAAATTTATTAATGTCTGGTTTTAGAATTGTTGTAAGGGTTGACAAGTTAACATTTTCAAAATACCTAAGTGTCTCAAATATGTGAGGCCAGCAATGTGTCAGTTCCTGTACTGCCCTCCCTTCTGTGCCTCCATTTGTCCTTGAACTCAGGGAATGGACAAATTGAAGCAAGCAGGGCGAGTGGATAAAAATTCACTTCTGGAGCAGTATTTTCATTTAGTTTTCAATTCCAGGCAAAATCAAAATTCGGGTTGCACTTTATGCTATAGTTCAAATAGCAACACATGGAGGGCAACAGTGCCACAATGTTTACATTTTGTCATGCTAAATATTTAGAAAGGCATAATATTTTCAGTAGCAGTTGAACTCTTAAATAAAGACTTTTAAGGAAAAAACAAATAAAACATGCTTCTGTGGGTGAGATAATGTTATAATGAGAACCATAACGCTTTCATTTGCTGCCTTTCATGTGTTTAAATTTGTAACCTCAACATAACATTAACAGGATGTTTTGCTTTTAAAATCTGGCGTACGATTTTAAAAGTTAGTAACTGTCTAGGAATCTTTTCAAAGATATTATGTGAATGGAAGTGTTTATTATTTATGACTAATTCAACTTCATTTTTACTGTTTTTCCTACTAAGGCTCTTCAGGCAGATTAAGCCATGAACCAAGGAGTAGAGATGATAGTGTCTTCAGTTAAATAAAGTGGTTTCTAGATGAAGTATAGTCTTAAAAATAATAATGCAACATTTAATATCATAAATTACTTTTACCACTCTTAACATGTTTTATCTGCCATTTAGTTGCTCTCCAGGGTGGAAATGAGTCTTAATACACTATTCTTACAACTGTTCTTACAAATAAGGCTCAAACTGGAAAAACAACAAACAAAAACCTGGAAGCCCTTGTCCCACCATATTTTCTGTGGCCTGAGTTGCATCTATCATGTCATCTATTATGTTCCAAAAAAATCCCAGAATTGTAGCTTTACCTGTCCTTTTTGTTCCTTGAGTCACTCATTCTATAAGCAGGGAGCATCTAATCTAGCAGGAATTGTGAAAGCTGCACAAATTCTGCATCCTATTCATAAGATATATCATACTTTATCACTTGTTTTTGTGCTACCACAGAAATGTTCTATAAAGTAAATCCAAAAATGTCCCACTGTTAAAATCAAATAAGAGCTATATTATTATGTTTTATCTAAAAGCAAAAAAAAAAAAAAAGTGGACACCAGTTATCATCAGTCAAACTGTTGAAGATGCATGGACAGAGTGCTTAAGAGCCCAGACTCTGGTTAAACTGTCTGGGTGTAACTTCCTTGTGCATAATCTTGGACAACACACTGAACCTTGGCCCAGTGGTAATAATAAGAATACCAATTCATAGGTAGTTGTAAGGATCAGGCAATTCAATAGAAGCAAAAGACTTAAAACAGTGACTGACGCATTGTAATTGTTTCATAAATAGAAGTCGTTGTTGTTGTTACTATTATTATTTTTTTTTTTTTTGCCAAAGATACATCTGGTACATTCTGCCACAGCATTCTGTTCTTAGATCTGGGGAAAGAATGTAGAATGTGTTCATAAAGCAAACTGAAAATTAATTATAAGGTGAAATATTGTACCACCTACCCACCCAACACAAACGAAACAAAAGCACAGACCTCTGAAGTTTATCTGGACCCTATAAAGATTTTTTTTTTTTTTTCCCTATGCTGGGGCAGTTGAGTGTCCTTGAACATTGAACAGGATAAAGGTCATCTTGGTTACTTTTCTTACAACTAAACCCAAGACTCAGATTGTATTATAGTTATTTAAAAAAATAAATAAAACAGGACTTCCCTGGTGGCGCAGTGGTTAAGAATCTGCCTGCCAATACAGGGGACACAGATTCGAGCCCTGGTCCAGGAAGATCCCGCATGCTGCGGAGCAACTGAGCCCGTACACCACAACTACTGGGCCCATTCACAGCAACTACAGAAGCCCACGCGCCTAGAGCCCGTGCTCTGCAACAAGAGAAGCCACCGCAATGAGAAGCCCGTGTACGGCGATGAAGGGTAAAGTAGTCCCTGCTCGCCACAACTAGAGAAAGCTGCCAGCTGGTGGAAATGGGGAGATGTTGGTAAAAGGGTACAACCTTTCAGCTATAGGATGGATAAGGTCTGAGGATGTGGTGCAAAGCATGGTGGCTGTGGTGATGACACTGTGTTGTACGGTTGAGGGTTGCTGGGAGGGTGGAACTTAGATGTCGTTTTTTTAAAAGGCAAGGATAGACATGTGAGGTAATAGGTGTGTTAATTAATTAGATGGGGGAATCCTTTCACAATGTGTTTATATGTGTGGCAGGTCACCATGATGTACACTTCAAATATCTTACAATTTTGTTTGTCAATTATACCTCAATAAAGCTGAAATTAACTATTTTGAAAAAAGAAGGAAATCAGAATCACTCAGGCCCATTGAGTTCCTTTTTTTTTGGCGGTACGCGGGCCTCTCACTGTTGTGGCCTCTCCTGTTGCGGAGCACAGGCTCCGGATGCGCAGGCTCAGCGGCCATGGCTCACGGGCCCAGCCACAACGCGGCATGTGGGATCTTCCCAGACCGGGGCACGAACCCGTGTCCCCTGCATCGGCAGGCGGACTCTCAACCACTGCGCCACCAGGGAAGCCCGAGTTCCATTTTTTTTTGACGGTGTGTGTAGTTGTTATATTTAATTAAATTGGAGGTCTTTTAATAACAGCGATGGAATTTTACTGCCTTCCCTTGCCTTTCCTCAGTGTTAATCTGTAACTGCTGTTATTTTAATTTCTGAGAAGGATTTGTTCCTTGTCACATTCTGTAATGTATTTGATCTCATCATTGACAGCAAGCCCAGGCCACTGATGGAGGCTGGTTAGTGTCCTCTCCACTGTGCGCCATATCAAATTTTAATGTTCATGTCACCAATCAGGTGAAACAGTAACACCTAGTTACATAACCAGGAGGTGGGGTGGGGCAAAAGGGGTACCTTGTACCTGTTTTAACCAGCTTTATAAAAGAGCTTAAAACCGGACAATTGCAGAGATAATATTGTTAAAATAATCACTAGCAATGGGAAAAGTGGACTCTCAGACTCTAATTTCAGCCATTCATCAAAATGATGCCAGCAGGTTCAGTTAAGACCTTTATTATCTGCTACATATTGACCAGTTAATTAAAGCCCTTTAAGAAAGTCCTATTTTGACTGGGGTTCTTCTCCAATTTATTTCAACCACCTTAACTCCCAGACAAGTAGCTTTCTATCAAAATTGTGTTAACTTTAGTTGCCTTGCCAAATATAATGTTACTACTTTTCACTAGTATAGTACTTTGAATTTACACCTTCAAGTTTACACTCCCTACTCAAAACAGTACTCTAAGGAATCATCTTCCTTATTTTGTAAAAAAGGAAACTAAAGTAAGTGAGGTTAAGCTAGTTATCCAAGGTTTATAACTAGAATTAGCAGAGCTGGGACTCAAATACAGATTTCTTTTATTAAGAATTTTTTTTAATTTTATATATATATATATATTTTTTAAGTTCTATATATATAATATTATATATATATACACATATAATTATATATACACATAATTATATATACACACATCTATGCATATAATTATATATACATATATATCACATATATGTATACTTTTGTTTGTACTCTAGAAGTACTTGCACCACTCTTTTATTTCATTTTACATTTTAATTTTATTTTAGTATAATAGAGGTGTTTATAAACAAAGGGAGGCTAAAGGGCATGTGCAGCCTGGCCTGCTGGAAGGACCAAATAAAGTTCTACAAATGACATCTTGAGATGGGTTGATTGGTAGTTGCTGATGAGTGAGCCTTGCTGTGCCAAGACAAGGGCTAACTCTTCAAGTTGGAAGCCATACCTTCAGTCTTTTTGTTTTCTTGCTTGGAACTAAGTCTTATAATCAGTATAAATGGGGCCCAAGGAACATTAAATCGAGGCAGTATATGAGTCTAAGATAGGATAATGTCTGATGGGGATTATCGTCATCGTTATTATTGTTGTCATTAGTTTGCAATGGTAGTTTTGAGAAGAGACAACAGAGTCTGTATAAGGCTCAGTGCCAAAAGGGATATTGAGGTCAAGTGTATTCCAGAAAAGTATTGGCAAGAGAAAGATGGAGAGGGTCTCCAACCAGGAGGTCAGCCACTGCATCAAGAAGTTGCTAGTGGAGACTATTGGTGAAGTTCCCAACTTGGGTGAGAGACTGAAGTATTAGGTATAACCTCTTTAAGAGATCTGCAAAGAGCCTTAGTCAGTGACTGAGCATATGAGGGGTACAATTTAATCTTGGGAAAAAGAAACTAGCAGGTTCAAAGCAAGGTATCAGGGACTAAACCATATAGGCCTGAGGTTGGAGCCCCAGCTCTTAATGGACTGAGACTGGGATACAGGGGATTTTACAGTCTCAAAACCTTTGGTTTTACAAGAATCCAACTTGCCTTTTTCTTTTGGAAAGTTTGTTTGTGATTAGTTAAATGTTATACATAATTGATCTAAGTTTTAGACCCTAATACTTTAGCCTATTCTAATTTTATTTTTTGTTACTCTATAAAGGAGACCTAAAGACATACATGTCAATTTGCATTTTTTAAGAAAAACTTCACAATTTTTCTTAAGAAAACACATATAAAAAATGAAGAATGAAAGAATTGTTTGGGAAGACTATTGCTGGGTATACCACTAAGCAGCCCTCAGTGATTATATTGCCAGTATTTATCACGTTGATTTGTTTTAGTTTCTGTTTAACCTGCTCAAATGGTTGCTCATTTTAAAAATGAAAGATGAAAATATTCCTAGCTATTCCACAATTCTTTACAATAGGAAAGAGAGATAATTCTTCATATTGCCTTTTAATTAGAGTTGGAAAGATTTGCAGTAAAGACATTTGGGAATAAACAGGTATGTGTGTATGTCTATGTGTTATTATGTACATAACATAACACACACATAGATATATAGATGGAGAGCTAATATGTAGTTGAAGAGCTAATATATGTATATATATAATATCACCTTCAATTCTATAAATTTTATTTCCATAGTTCTTGATGGAGGAAAAAATATTTCTTGCTCAAAGTAAATGATAGAGCCCTGTTAAATGTTACAGAATTTCTTATCTTTCAAAATGAAGAGTATGCATCTGCCTGATTGTCTCCTGCCTATCTGCTTGACATACTTATGCCGCATCTCAATGCAAAAAAACTTTGGAGTGATGCCAGAGCCTTTACTAACATTTCTAAATATTTTCTTCCTTACAAGCAATGCAGAGCACAGAACATAAATGGCCTGTTCAGATAAATATCAGTAGCAGTAAGGGAAAGTAACTCCATTCTGTGGGGGGATGAGCAAGGGTTGCAGTGGCAATAAAAGATAAACTTAAATCATCAGCATGAATAGTAACATTATTATACCCATTAAGAGATTCTGAAAGACTTTGCAGTATTCTAAATCCTTAATCACATAATGTACCTTCAAAATTCAATTACATACTCCAGAAAATAAATAAAGCACCCAATGGTCAGAAATCCTTAACATACTTCAGTAATTTTAGGGCAGAACTATGAATGCCAGCAACCTCAGATGGACAGAGTCTGTGTAATAGAATGGTGCTGGAAAAATGTTGAACATGGAATTCTCATATAGCAATAAAGGGAAAAGGGCATTAGAACTTAATTAATACAGTAACTAAGCTAATGTCTTTACTGAAAGCTTAGGCAAGCTTAGCTCAAATTTGCTTTGTAGAAAATTTGTCCATAAAGACAGTGTCTCAGGGAGAGATTTGCGTCTTCAGAGTAATGGTCCTGATTTTTTTTTTTTTTTTCCCAGACTCATAGTAGATTCTTTGTACTGAGAGAATTTGTTGCCTAAGAAAGGTCATGCTAGCAGCCATCTTCTCTGTCCTTCACTTTTATGCTCTAAGATGAAACAGTAGCATTTTACCAACTCAAAATTATGAGGCAGTGTGTAACTAAATGGTGTAGGTGCTATACTAAATATTATGGTAAATATATTCCTAAAACATAAATCAAGACATATATCCTGAGAAGTTCAAGGAAACTTATGAACTAACAGGGTAGATTCTTTGATATTGGGATTAATGGTGTAGATATGGGCTGCTTGATTTCTGTATCTATTATGTGATTATAATATATGTTACAACTCCTACATTACATGTCTTAGTGAATGGTGCTTTCACCCAACTCAGCAGTCCTAGCTGTTTTTAATTAGTTTCCCTGTCCTGTCTCCTTCCCTCTTCTCTCTCTCTTTCTCACCTCCACAATTCAATCAATTACAATTCCTCTAGATCTGAACCTTTTACTCTCTCATTCACGTACTCCACAGTGTCTTACCATTAACAAGTTGATTACCCTAGACTTTTGTTAATTCTTACAAAACCTCTCCCTGTAGTCCCTTTTGCAGTATGACATATTATTAAAAACATTCATTTGTAAACCTGTAAACTGTAAACTTCTTGAGGACTGTATAAAACTAAGTCTATTCTAATAAGACTAGGTTTTATTCGTTCTCCATGATCATCACAGAAATTGGCACATAATGGGAAGCTCGGAAATGAATGAATAAATGAAAAGAGATTGTATATTGACCTAATTAAGTCTTATCATTTGAATCAGAGAATAGATTACAATAATATAGCCATGAGATTTTTGGTCCTTCAAGTCTCTTCTCCAAATGTTCTAAGTCAGTGGGTAGAGAGAAAACCAAAAACCAAACCAAAACAGAACAAAAACAAAACACAGTTATGTAATTGTAATCTTCAGGGGAAAGAAGGAGGAAAGCCCAAAGTTCAAACATTTATATATTGTTACTTTAAGTCTTGAGTGATTAGCAAGGATGAGAAGTCAAGGTTAGAGAAGGACATTTCAAGCAGCACATGTAAAGCTGTAGAGCTGAGAGGAACAGGGCCTCTCTGAAGGGCTAATGCTGCTAAAACACTGCACTGGGTACACGAAGATGAGGATGGAGAGTCACAGAGAACAACACTGGAACTGGCTCGTAACAGTCACCCGAGTATTTTCTTTCTGGATGAACTAGGACATGAGTGGATGCAGATGATAGGTAACTTGATAACCTAATCTCTGCTTATGTTCATCATACTTAAACTGTGATTCTGAAAATGTGGCTTTATAAGAAAGGGAATCTGGTGGGAGCTTGCTTGAAATTAAACATTCCTTTACATGTGACTAGATGCAAATTCCATATATGTTCTTATATTCTTGACTGTTCATAACTGTCATATATCTACTGTAATGTTTTAAGGTGATAATAGTAATGTTACAGTAGCTGTTTCGAATTGTTTGGGCACTTTTTAAGACATTATTAAATACAATATAGCTATTTGACATTTTTCTCAGGTGGTGCATAAATTATGATGACCACCGTCTCTACTCTCTAATATTAGGAGGAATATATGTTATTGGAAAGTGGTAATGTATGTAACATCTATCCATGTATTTTATTTCTTACCTGTTACCAAAATAAATAAACCAAATAAATGTGTTCCTCTCACTAGATGAGTTGATAAAAATAGATTAGTAAGTAATATCTAAATTGCACAGTACCATTGTTATTATTTATTTTTCATTCCCTTAAATTAATGCAGATCCCAAAGGACATTCTGTTCAAGAAATCATTTTTAATTGTCCATGTTTAGCATATAATCTTTATCCTTTGGATATCTAGCAATAAATTGATTTTAGCTGAGGTCTAATAAAGAAATTGCATCAGTCAGTATTAGAACTGACCCATGAAATTAACCCAGTGTTATCATATGATTATGAATATTTTATCACAGGTAAATAAAACTTAATACTTCTGTTCCTATCCCTTAGTGATTGTTTCTATTCCATGTGAATAGTCAGTTGAACTTTCTAGTTTCTCAGAGCAATACTGTCTTAGCAATGAGCTACTGAAAACTAAGCCCAGTATAATCGCCACATATACCAAACACCAAATTGCTTGTTTTACACAAGGATTGGATAGTTCAGAAATTATATGGAAGTTCTATTTCCCTCAACTTTCCATCAATTGATTTGAAGAAGCCTTCTGTCATCCAAGACAATGTGTCAGAAGCAGAGAGAATAACAAACACCTCTCTAGGAGTTGAATTCACGGAGTGAATGTCAAGCCATGTAGCCAACAGGCTGGCGTCCACCGGAGCTGTGTCAAAGCTCTGAGAAAAAAAAAAAAAGTTTCAAGATTCACATCATAGATTGAGGCTTCCAGCAATATTTGGAGACAACAGGGATTGTACATCACTATTCAAATTGGTGATGTAACCCTAAAGGGCAGTTGTTTACCCACTTTTGGAAAGAAAGAAAAAGAGTGATTATGAGAAGAAGACTAAATTACTCAGAGTAAGACTGATTATACTGTTCTTAAGAACAGCTTTTGAAAAAATATATTTTTCCAGCTTCTCATTTCATACCACATTAAGTCTCATGTAATTTCCCAGTGCTAGGGTTTTGTCTAGTGAAGCAAACAGTAGACTTTCAGATGCCTTCTCCTCCAGGGCTTCCAATAAAGATAGAGCTGGTCACGTGAAAGAAACATTCATTCTCTAGGCTTCCTCGGGATCTCTCAGTATGACTGTAAAGGCATGAAGAAAAAGAACAGACAGACTTTCTCTTTGGATGGTATTTTAAAAATCTGTTATTTACCAATACTTTAAATCCCCAAAGTATTTTACTTTAAAGATAGGGACCAGCTAAACTTGGTGTCTGCAGGAACTGAGTTGAGTTGTTCAAGTTGAAACTCAACTTAGAGGATTGAGCTTCTCTTAATTACAGGTTATATTTATGTAAATAGCCTAGGCACCAACAAACTTTCTGACCTTTCCCTTTTGTTTTCTATATGACCCTGTCTTTTCAATCAGCAAATATTTTATTTAGAAACCAGTTTTCTCTTCCTCCCTCGTCAGTTCACCATTAGCCATTTGCACATCTGGAGGTGAGAAAAGGAGTCTAGATGGTAACTGGGGCCAAAGGAAGCTTGAGGGATAAAATCATTGACCTTTCTTAAGCTTTTCCTCTGAAGCTCTAGGCTCTAATCTTTCACCTCCTTTACCAGTCCTTTATTTATATGATAAAAGTTGAATCCTGCCTCATCTATTTGAAATGAAATGCAAAGACTTAAGTATGACCACCTATAACACTGATGCAGAACATTTGCCACAAGGAATTCTAAGTTTCTGATTTACTATTTTTAAAGTCTTTAAAGCTTTTGAACATGAATGGTAGGGAAGGTTAAGATGTAAGTCTGCATCACAATTTTTTTTTTCCTTACAGATGGTCAAAATGCTACCAGTTACAAAGTTCTCATCTTCCTATAACCCCCTGGAATTTTCTGATGTCAGTGTATCAAGCACAAATATAGACTTGGCTGAAAGACTAAGAAGTAGCGTATCAGTTTATGGCTCTGGGCCAAATATTCCTGTAGTTAGAAGCATTAAAATACTTTGTATTCGCTTTTTAAATATATTAGGTTAGAATAACTATATCAGGTATCCATTAGCTCCCTGGAAATTAGTCACATGCATGAGAGGACTGATTCAACTCATTCTTTTGCTGTGAACCTGAGAGGCATGTTTCTGGTGTCTGATAGAATATATTCATATACACTACAGCTAATCCTTTTTGAAATCATTCAGAACACAGGCTTAAACTTGGTGTGACAACAGAATAAATGATTATCTGTGTTACTCTCAAGCCCTTTCATGAAAAAGACCAGGCAATATTGAAGTACATCTTAGAAGGAGGGAGGTGTACGGGAGGAATCTTGCTTCACATTGGTAAACTGAAATTTTGCCTTGTTTCTGTGTTGTTAAGAGCGGGTCCAAACGTAGCTACTAACTTGCTCTATAATCTTGAACAAATCATTCAACCTCTCTGGACCTCAGTCTCCTCCTCTGTTAAAAACAGAGATTCAGAGAGAGATTCATTGATTAAGAGAGGTGATTAGGTGACATGATTTCATAGCTTTCTTTGAGCATTTAAATTCCATATTCTAAAAGAAAGGTATCTAAACTGATTCATCATTCTTTTCTGGGGCCAAATGATGTTCCTACCTTAGATAATGTTAATACTTAAAAATTTTAAATACCAGAAAGAGAAGATTTGAATGGTCATTAAAACTTGATTTCAAAAGGTTTATGGAAGCTGCTGAGAGAGATTGTCAGAAAAGATGATAAAGAAGGAGTTATTCAGTAACTGCATAGCCTGTGTGAAGGGCAGCCAAGTTATATACTTGAAAATATTTAATGTAAGCAATGAAGGAATGCAAATCCTGTCAAAGTAGAATTCAGACACAGGAGTGATTATTGCCAATAAAGAAAATCAGGGAATTTTCCATGAAGAACATAGTCACAGCTGCTCAGGACATTCAGCCATTCAATGAACAGTGCAATGAGTTAGGCTCTGAGAATAAAAAAATTATTCAGTAAGACATAGGACCTTACTCTTTAGAGTTCAGCATCTCATGGGAGATATCATCAAGTTGAGAGACATTCTCTATAAAGTATTAGGAACTCTATTAAAAATGATTATTACAGTGCCTAGAACCTAGTATTCACTCAATAACTATAAATTTGGAATATTATTACTACTATTACTATTATTTTTATTGAGGTAAGCATAAGAGACTCTAACAGGTTGTATATGGGGAAACCAATCCAGATTGTGTTGGTCGAGGAGGGCTTCCCAGAGGAGGTGATATTCGAAATAAGTTTTGAAAGACATGTCAAAGGTGATTTGGTGAACCCTCAGCAGCAGGGAGAAGGAAATTCATTCCAGTCAGAAGATGCAGTCTCGGCAAAGGCAGTGTGATGAAAGAGGGCGTATCAGGGTAAGGAGCCTGCAAGAAGCTTGGGAATGACTAGAGCTTGTGAGGGGAAGCATGGCAACAGGAAGAGCCATCAGTCCTTCCCAGGACAAGACCTAAAGTCCATTTTATGTCACTCTTAAGTAGTTTCGGTTTGGGCTTGAAAAGGAGGGAGTCATTGAAATATTTGAAGCAGAATTATTACTCTCGCTATAACAGAGAACACGGATTCAACGGGGCAAACTTGTAAGCAGGAGATAGCTAGAAAGTTGCTGCAGTGGTCTAGTTGACACACCGAGGAGGACTTAAAGTTGGCAGTAGTTCTCTAACAGTGAGGCTGGAGGAGAAGAAAGAGATATGAGCGATCTTCTGAGGTGGGAAGAAGAGGACTTGGTGTTAGAGGTGTGAGGTAAAGGAAAGGGAATGTCGAGGATGACATCCAAGCTATTGACCTAGGCTGGATATATGACATGTGAAGTCTGTGGTCCTTGTGGATATCCATGTGGAGGTAAACATCCTCATTAGATGAAAATTATCTTGGAGAGCACAGATTACCTAAACATGGTAGTGGTAGGTTTTTGTTTTGTTTTGCTTGGCTTTTTAATTTTTTTTTAACCCTGTCAGGACAAATATATCCATGTCTTATGCTTCAGATGTTAAGGTGAACTTATGCACTTTAGAGTTTTTTAGACTTCGGATATTTGCATTTCTTTAACCTAAGACATTTTGGAAACGAGTATGTACCTTCCCCAATCTCCTCATTCACGTCTACACCACCCTGCTGACAAGAGCACCCTTTTATGTAGAGAGATGACCATCAAGTAGTTGTGTATATGGGTGTGAGTCTCAAGAAAAAGCTTCTTGAGAAAAGTCTCAAGAAAAAGCTTTACTGGAGGTAAAGATTTTGGCTGCATTACCACATCGGGAGTAATCAGAGCCAGGCGAATGAAATCACTCAGAGTAAAGACCGTGTAAGAAGAGAGTTAGATAAGGACAGAAACCTGGGAGAGGACCAATGCTCATAGAAGACTGAGAAGGAAGAGCTGCTTTCGTTTTATTGTCTGAACTCCCAGGACTTCTTAAAGTATTTAGGGAATATAACACATACAACCTAGCCAGTTGCAGCATTCATGTCCTTCACCATCAACAATATAAGCAAATGGCAACTATATCATAAAAGATAGCTTCCTAGGCCCATTCAGGTTATCCAACTCTTTGAAATTTTATGGATGCTAAGTACTATCACATTTCAAAAAAAAAAAATCAGAGAAACATTTCAAGGAATATATGTTCCATCCTATTTCAGTCTGGGTGGCTGACTCGTGCCAAGCCCTTCTGGATGGTCAGAAATTGATGAGGGTGAGGATGACGAGGTGGAATGGTACAAGGAATCATTTAAAATTCCCTTCCCCAGGCAAGATCAGTTCTGCAGTTACATGTGAGGAGCTGGTGAGTTTGCTAATAATGGAGAGCCGTCAATGGACCCATCTGTCTAGGGAGCTGAGGTGATGAAAGCTAAGACAAGAGAAAGGGGCTGACAAGTTCTGTGAAATTCAAGTACCACTTTTGATTCCCTGATTTTTTTTTTTTTTTTAAAGAGAGAATCTTTTTTTTTTTTTTCTTTTTAATTTATTTGTTTTTGGCTGTATTGGGTCTTCATTGCTACGTGCAGGCTTTCTCTAGCTGCAGCAAGTGTGGACTACTCTTCGTTGCGGTGCACGCAATGAGAACATTGCGGTGGCTTCTCTTGTTGTGGAGCACGGGCTGTAGGAGCACGGGCTTCAGTAGTTGTGGCACGTGGGCTCAGTAGTTGTGGCTCGCAGGCTCTAGAGCTCAGGCTCAGTATCTGTGGTGCTTGGGCTTAGTTGCTCTGCAGCATGTGGGGTATTCCCGGACCGGGGCTCGAACCCGTGTCCCCTGCATTGGCAGGTGGATTCCCAACGACTGCACCACCAGGGAAGTCCGATTCCCTGATTGTTAAAAGGAATGTATTTGCCTCCCTAGATAAGCTCTAAATTCCACAAAATGATGTGGTGTGCTAAAGCACCTAGCAGGGAACTTGACACACTCAATAAATGGTTTCTCTTTATGTCCCATTCAGGACTAGATTTTGATTTTTGGTTTTTTTTTCTTTTTTTTTTTTTTGCTTGTTCATTTGCTTGCTTGTTTGTTTTCTACTTCTCCCATACCAAGCAGAGAGCTGTGCAGCTATTAGAGTTTAATAAATACATGATTGAAGCATTGCTTGTTAGGAAAAAAAGCAAGAACATCTTCTGCATTAGTGAAATAATTAAATTTTTTCGTTGGTAGCCTGCCAGTGTTAATCCTTTATAGTACCGTAGACTTACTTAAGGAACGTCCTTTCTGAGAAGGCACTTAATCATAAGAGTGATGAGAGAGTGCTGAATTTAATAGTATCTTAGGCCCCTGGGACTATGCCTTATTAAGACAAATAGTAGATATAATAATAAAATTAAAATATTTCTGTTGTTCCAAATTTAGAAAATGACCCTCTTCTTTTTATAAATGATAATGACTTGTAAACAGTTCAGTCTTTTAGCTATGTAAATGGTATAATACAGTTTAAATAATTCTTTTCATTAAAACACTTGGAGGATTCAAACACAGACTGCATCTTCCAAATTTTACAAGGCCTCGCTCAAAAATGTGAGATGTAAAGTCACATATGACCCATTGCATTGTTTTGAAGGAGTCACTGACTACGTTAGAGGCATGTTACCTCCATCTGGCAGGTAGAGCCCCGTGTGCTGGCATTTACTATTCCTCAATTAGGTACCATGTGTTTATGAACCGTCTGCCAAAGAGATCGACAACATTAGGAGAACTTGGCTGTGCTTTGTTATTGTTTAAAAGAGATTTAAGGTTGTTTAGCCACGTTTTTATTTTAAATGGCTAGTAGCAATTTCTAAATTTAAAAAGCATCTCGGGGAATACCCTGGCGGCCCAGTGTTTAGGACTCAGCACTTTCACTGCTGTGGCCAGGGTTCAATCCCTGGTCGGGGAACTAAGATCCCACAAGCCTCACGGTGTGATGTGGACCAAAAAAAAAAAACGCATCTAGGAGTTAAAGAGCTATGCAGAAGTGGTCATTCTAAACCCAACTGTCATCCCTTCCTGTTAGGCCTTGGGCTTCTGAATCAGTTCTCTTGCAGTTGGGTGGCAAAGATGATAAATGAGAGCTGTCTAGAACATTGCATGTTATTTTGACACTTGTGAAAGACGTCAGAACTTCCCTGATTACCTTTCTATTCTCCTATTCATAGAAAGTAAGTGATATGAGCAAAGAGTAATGGTTTGTTTTATATGATGTGTGCATGTTTGTAAGATAAAAGCAAAAAAGTTTCTCATTCAGGGGCCATTGTGTCAGGAATGAGCTTATTAATCTATCTCTTCTGAAAGTCTTGGTATTGATAAAAAGTATCAGTTGGGCTCA
This sequence comes from Aethalodelphis obliquidens, assembly GCF_003676395.1. Lineage (NCBI taxonomy): Eukaryota > Metazoa > Chordata > Mammalia > Artiodactyla > Delphinidae > Aethalodelphis > Aethalodelphis obliquidens. Next base: position 58,489,562 of record NW_020837951.1, on the reverse strand, counting down.
CTTGTTTCCGAAAGATTTTTATAGCAATAACAAAAAAGATGTACTAACAAGGGACTTTAGAGAAAACAAAGCAAAAACAAAAGAAATAGTTGAGAAAAATGCACAAAACATACACTTTTAGATACATATTAACATGAGGATTGGAAATAGTATATTACATAGGAATTACCGGCCAGTATGAATCTGGTGTTAAGTACTAATTCCTTCTCACTAGCATAGCAGTTACTGCCCCATAGTTAAGAGAGACTAGGTTTGTATCTGTCTTGGTTCTTGGCCATATTTCCCTTTTATTGTTCTGATTATGCTTCATCATCTTTGTTTAACCTTAGATCCACATCTCACTCTTGTCCATTCTAATTCACTTTGGACTGTTTAGTTTACCAAAGCTCATATATTAATTTCATAAGACAGTGGCTTCCTCAGACCAGGCTGGATTTACTATATCAGAATGTCAAGGGAAAATATTTTTAAGATACAGATTCATGAGCCCTACACCCATATGTCCAGATTCAGTAGGTCCAGAAAGAGGTACTGGAAGTGGATATTTTAAAAAGGTTCCTCGAGTGAGTCTGATGGGTAGATATGCACAGCAGTGAGCAGATAGTCTTGTGTGTGTATGTGTGTGTGTGTATATATATATATATATATATATATATGAGCAAGTTCAAGGTTTCACACAGAGAGAATCACTGCACAGAGTAGAGTCAAGTATATGTCCTGTACTTTTATACTTCATAATTTTGTCCCTACTTAGGATTGTAAAGTTCTCTTCCAATGTGTCAAATGCATGGCCTCGGGGATGCTAGTGGCAGAATTTTTAGACCTTCAGGTTTGAGCAGGGAAGAATAGCTTCCAGGTTGAGTATTTACTGAAAAACTCATGTCACTCCCCCTCCTAATTGTTTGCTCAATGAATATGTTGCCACCCCCACGGCGCACACACACACACACACACACACACACACACACACACACACACAGTGGCTAGGGTTAATCTGTTCTATCACAATAAAAAGAGGTTTTGCTATTAGTTTTCCAACCTGCAAGTTAAACCCCACATGTATAATATGCATAAACTAAACAAAGACTAGGAAAGTAATTTTTATCCACAGAGATATGACCATTGTCAATATTAGATAGATAGATGGATAGATCGATCGATAGCTAGCTAGCTAGCTAGCTAGAAAGAAAACAGCTAGCAAATACTTGGCTTTAATTTCAGATGTCTCAAGTGTCATAGGATAGATCATTTGGATGCAGGCAACACAAACACACTTGATTAGTTTGAGAAACAAAAAAGGAATTTGAAAACATCCAAGAATATATTGAGACAGAAGAGTACAGGAAGTACAGCCAGGCCATACAAGGGGCTTTGCAAAGCGTGGAAATATTTTGGGTCAAACTCAGGTTCTTTCTCCCTCCATCTTTTTCTCATTCTGGGACTATATGCTTTCTAATCCTAATCTCTCTACACCTCCCTGGAAATATTTCCTGTCTCTGTATACATTATAGCCCCAAATATCTCTTCAGTTTAAGCACAGAGACAGACTGGGATTGCTGTGTTCAAATTCCAAAAACCTGGGAGAAACAATTTAATTGCTCCACTTTGTATCCGTTAACTGAGGTTGGAAAAACGGAGTCCAGAAGTGCATTCAGCCAAGCTGCCTGAGTGTGTTCTCTGAGGAGGGTACTTCAGCCGTTCTTTTTTTAGGAGGGAGATATGGACAAATACTGGAATGAATGACAGAGGGAAATACTTATATTATTTGAATATCAAGATCAAATATTTCTGTGTCCAACATTTATTCCCAGAATCAAAGTTCCTACTTCTCTGGTACTAAATTTAGCAAGAAATTTAACCACATGTTTGGTAAGTGGTATGTAAAACTTAGTACCTAGATAGCTAGATAGGCAGGTGTGGAAAGTTATTAACATTGTCAACTAGCTGTAGTACAAACATTAAAGCAACAATCAAAATTACACTATTTTTAGCTGGTATTTCTGTCCTGGCTTTCAACATAGATACAGGCATTTTCAAAGTCCGTCTGCTGAGACCAACATTATACAGATATTTGAGCAGAAACATACATATGCAAATGTAGTCTAGGCTGCTGTGCACCAGAAGAGGCTATGTGTTGTGATGTGAGATATTTTACTACATATATATATATATATATATTTCTTTTTTTTTTTTTTTTTTTTTTTT
>NW_020837951.1:58471860-58487257 GCF_003676395.1 Aethalodelphis obliquidens | reverse complement strand
GCGGACTCTCAACCACTGCACCACCAGGGAAGCCCTACATATATTAATTGTCTTATTTCAGTTTTCTTTTGCATTGTTCTAAAATGCAGCAATAAATAAGCGTTCCTAGTGCTCACAAACTAATATCATAGCTGGTGAATCTACCCATTTTATTTCTTCAGATTTATCTCCCATCTCTTTTCATTTAAAGATGTTTTGTACCTTTAACTAGTAGTTATTTCAGTGAAGGAAAAAAGGATTTTGTTGTCGCAGGTTCTCTAGTTTCCTTTAGCAGCTGGCCATTCCTGAGCAGCCAATCAGAACCTCCGTTGGGTCAAAATTGACAGAGATTAAGAGATGCCTTGGAGACCTACTTACTGATTATCTCCATCAGAAAACAGAGAAGCTTGATGGGCATTATAGGCTCTGTTGTAGCATGTTTTAGTTTTCTTTCTTATTTTAGTGCATCCGTTGCATATAAGTGCCTAGGGAAAGTGTTAGGTTTGGTTATTAACCATTTTGATTCAACTATAAAAATTTGGCCAAGCCAGATATTTTCAGTGTTCATCCTCACTTCAGATACCTTTGAAATATGGGAATATATTGTCTTGTTAACATTTTATATACATATATATGTATTAGTGATTATTAAACCCTATAACATTTTATTTTATATTTTATGTTTTATAATAAAACATTGTGTGTACATATATGTATATACACATATACATTAGTGATTATAAAACACTATAAATGTGAATATACCTAAGATGAACATCTATACATGGAAAAGTTAGGAAAAGTAAAATGTTTTTATATGACACAGAGTATTCTCAGTATACACAGTGCCTTCATTAGTTAGACTGTTTAATTGAGCCAGTTTGCCAGAATGAACAGTTGAAAACAGCAAGTTCATACCTAAAGAAGCAGAGCGAACTACAGAAATAAATAATTATTAGATGGAGTTTTACCAACAGAATTTAGAAAGTTTGTAAATCAGGCTGAAATTTCTTCTTAATCTGCAGTACCTAGACAACTGTTTTCATCCTTTCCTGGCTTTATAGTTTTATAGAGAAGATCAGAATAAAGTGATAGAAAGTAACTGCATGCATCTATCTGTTTGTAAATCACCAGAAATAAACCTTATGCTTCTTAGGATGTGCTATAGTTTGGGGTTGAACTTCTTACTCGTTCTGAGGCTTGTCAACAGACCAGTCCTGATTAGACACAAGAAAACAACAATAAATACGACTTGTGCTAGACGGAAAAATGACAGTACAAGTGGCCATAGTAATGCAATCCGTCAAATGAAGTTTGATTTACAGTATTGTATTATAAACTATCCTTTGCTTGATACCTTTAAAACATATGAGATTTGCACTATTCCTTCCCAAGAGTTGTCATCTAATTAACCAAAATTGAATGTTTTGGGAAAAGTACATTTTATACATTCGGAAAAGGAAGGTCTACAATGCATTACCAAAATAGGTAAAAACTATTACCAAAAAAATTACATGTATGTTCAATACTGCTTAATCTCATCTCCACAGATCAGGCTGTTACTTGGTCTGATTCAGATTAAATACTATTGCTTTGAAAGTGAAAAGCCTGAATATTTTTTTCAGGGATAAGAATCCCTTAAAAAAAAAAAAAAAAAGAATCCCTTAAACCCACTGTTTAAGAAACAGTGGAACATGTTAACAACTGGTCCCAAGGTTAATGCTGATTTCCTGACAGTTCATTATGAACTTCCAGTCTTGGGTCTTTTCTTCTTTTTTGCTCATTCTGTTCCCCCTTCTGGGCCATGGGAGGATCTGCTTTCTGTCTGTTTCAGGAGTTTGATTTCAGTACCTTTTGTTAGGCTGTGTAGGTCAGCAGGTGTGCGTGAACACATTACCCAGGTGGCCACTTAATGCAGTGTGATTGAGCGTGGAGGAAATAAGCAACCTTTCCCAGTGCATAGGGCTGACTGCTCCAGCAGGTGAATGCGATTAGCAACTGACTTTGGGTAGAGATTCCCTGTATTCCCAACAGATGTCCCCCCTAATTGAAAGCTTGTTGTGACGCTGTTGATTCTGAGAGGCCTCAAGTTTGCTTTAATGTCTCTTGCTTCTTAACACAATGCACCTCCCATCCCCGCAAAAGAGAAGCTCATTTAACAATTGCACACATGTGGTGGGAGAGTGAGCCTGCACACATACACACACGCAAAGTCAACCTTTAAACTCTAAACCCCTTTCGGCCTCTCCATCAAATGATCTCTAGCAATAAACCTCTGAGATCTGAATCGTGCCATTTTGCCAAATGTTCCATTTACAGGAGTGAAATGAAGCCAATGCTATGTTCTGGAATAAAGCAGTGCAACACACAGGTGCATCCTTCCTAATTGTACAGGCTGCTGTATTCTTTATCATCTACACCCTGTTATAGTAAAAAAAAAAAAAAAAAAAAAAAGAATTATTGCAGAAATCCATAGAATATAACAAAATTTTTCCAGGACAATTAAGAAAATTGGAATGACAAGAAAATAAAGGTAAGTAAAAAAGAAACTATGGAGAGATGTATAGACAAAATCATGCTCTGACGTTGCTGTTTCTGGTTGTTACAAGTGGGCTACAGCTTAGTCCTAAGCTTCCTTTCCCCAAAGTGAAGAGGAAACTACAAACAGTTTTGCAATTCCCATTGCCTATACAATAAAATAAGTCTTTTCTTTGTACAGAGAAAAGAGAGACATTTATCCCACGAGGCCTCATAAAGAGAATACTATTATATGCAGAATCTGCCTGAACCCTGTGGTTTATGTGTACCGTTTGCCTTGGGTATTTGCTACCATAGGAGGTTGAACAAGAAAGGTTTAATCATATGGTACATGCATTTGGTCCATATAAATATTTATTATAATTCATTATGTATAATAGAGTGCATTTTATAGCCCATCATTTCCCATAAAAAAAGAATAGTAAAGCCACGAGTTGTGAATGGTTTTCCAGAGGGAATGCTATCAGGCATTCGAGGATGTAGTCATTCAACACATATTTATTGAGCACTGTGTGAGTATCTTGCTGCTCTCTGATTATATTAGGTGGTTGATTTCACTGAGATTGGTAAGGAAGGATAATTTTATGACTATATCACTGAGAACTTTGTAATGTATAACCCTATTTCTCTGCTCTCTTCTATAGTCAAAGTTTTCTAAAAGCTCTCTCTACACAATATCCAGTTATCACTGATCATTTACTGTTCCCCCTACTCTATATTCTACAAGCAGCATACCTTACCCCAGCACCACACCCCATATTCATCCTACACAGTCCATCCATTACACAGTCCTCTCCATGATGGGCCCACAACTTTTCTGGCTGTGATTCTCAGGTTTGGTTTGGTTTGGTTTGTAGGAGGATACTTCTGATCTAGTCATTAAATGTCATAATTTCTCAAGGACTAATTTTAGGCCTTCTTCTTTGACTCTCTTCCCTATATTGAGTCTTTTCTTCTCTGCCTGTGCTGATGGCTTCCATTAACATCTACGTGCTGTTGACTCCTACATCAGTCTTTCTAAAGCAAATTTCTCTTCTGTGTCCCAGACCATATATCCATTGAAATATCAACTTAGATGTGGCTAAGTCACCTCAGACTCAGCAAGTCCAGAAAAAAATTTCTGATCTTCAACCTAAAACGTGGTCCTCTTCTAGTGTTGCCTAACTTAGTGAATGCAACCATTAGCCACCAAATTGTTCAACCCAGAAACATGGAAATCTTTCTAAATACCTCCCTCTTCTTCACCCTTAAGTTCAGTGTGATGGTTAATTTTGTGTGTCAACCTGACTGGACCACAGGGTGCCAAGATTTTTAGTCAAACATTATTCTGGGTGTATCTATGAGTGTGTTTTTGGACAAGTAAAATTTGAATGGGTAGACTCAGTAAAGCAGTTTGCCCTCCCTCATGAGGGTGGGCCCCATCCAATCAGTTGAAGGACGGAATACAACAAAAAGTCTGACCCTCGCATGAGTAAGAAGGAATGTCCCCCTGCTTGACTGCAGTGAGCTGGGAAATCAGTTTTCTCTTTGCCTTTGGTTCCTCCTGAGTTTCAAGCCTACCAGACTTTGGACTGGAACATCATTGGCTGTTCTGGGTCTCCAGCTTGGTGACTATAGATCTTGGAAGTTGTTAGCCTCTATAATAGTGTAAGCCAATTTATCCTTAGAATAAGTACTTCTCTCTCTTTTTCTTTTTCTCTCCATATGTATATGGAGAGAACTAGGTAAAAACTAATACCAAAAAATTACATGTATGTTCAACGCTGCTTAATCTCATCTCTACAGATATACATATTGCTCTTGTTTCTCTGGAGAACCCTGACTTATACACTAAATGTATCACAAATTCTGTGGATCTTACTTCCTACAAATGCCTCTTGTCATGAACCACCTCGTTTCAAGTCATTTGTCACCTACATAGTCCTGTCTTCTACTTACACTAGTGTTGTAGCATCTTTGACCTTCATTGACACTGGTTTCCCTCCAATGTATTCTCTGTGGCTAGAAAGAATTTTTCAAAATACTGATCTGATTATGATACCTCCTCACCACCCACACTACTCTCCCCACCAAAAATAAAACTTTCAAAGGCTTTCTATTGTTCTAGGATAAAGATCAAAATCCTGAATATGACATATGAGACTATGCATCGTCTCATGTACATATTTCTCCAGACTGCTTTCATATTACTCTCTCCCTCACTTTTGTAGCACTGGCGTCATTGAATGTTTTGCACTTCCTTGAACATGTGTTCTCAGACAGGGGCCTGGCACATGCTTTACTAGTCAGTTCCTTTTGTTATTTATATGCTCTCATTGGATCTGCGGTGTACCAAGGACAGGATGGTAGAAGTAGTCTGCCAGGGTGCAAGCAATAAAGGGGTTCATTGTCTGCAGAGAATTTAAAAACAGTAATAAAACACATTAAATGTAAGTCTGCTTTTTATTAGTAACTTGTGCCGGCAATTCGAAACAATGTCTTTCCTGAATAAAGCTTTTGTTGGTCTAAGTTCTTAACAATTGATGTGACTACTACTGAGTTTTAATATTTGTACACTTCAAATTAGTATTTAAAAAATTATCTTTCAATAAGGATTATATTCTGTATGGAATTTAATTTAGAAAACTCCAAGTTCCATGTCAGCCCTCAACATGGACTCAGCTACATACCTTTGTTGAAAGAATAAGTTCATAATGGTTCACAATCATTATATCTTGCTTCAGGTTTAACTCCTATCGTGCTACATATTTCTGAGTTTAAAGAGTAAATTCTAATAAACACTGATAGCCCAGTAATTATAAGTAAAATAAACAATTTGAGTTACTTCAGTTCTACAGTCCTGTGTGACCACTTGGAACTTTTATTTCTGTTGAAAAACTATGGCAAAACTGAACACAAGGGGCTTCCCTGGTGGTGCAGTGGTTGAGAATCTGCCTGCCAATGCAGGGGACACGGGTTTGAGCCCTGGTCTAGGAAGATCCCACATGCCACGGAGCAACTAGGTCCATGAGCCACAACTACTGAGCCTGGGCGTCTGGAGCCTGTGCTCTGCAACAAGAGACGACGCGACAGTGAGAGGCCCGTGCACCGCGATGAAGAGTGGCCCCCGCTCGCCGCAACTAGAGAAAGCCCACACACAGCAACGAAGACCCAGCACAGCCAAAAATAAATTAATTAATTAAATTTTTTAAAAAAATGAACACAAATGACAAAGTATAATGTTTTTGATTAGAAAGAACAGATTTTAGTCCACACATAAAGTATTGTGCTCAATTTGAGTAATATCTTCAAAATTAGAATGTATTCTTCTTTCTTGCTTATTTTAAAATTAAAGAATGACCAGAATTTAACTTATTTATAATTATAATATCTGTATTATTGAAAACCGTTTCATCATATGAGAGAAGTGTTAAAAAATGATCTACTCCAGATGTGAAATCTCTACGTGTATCATGTTCCTTTCCTCCAGAGCACTGTTAGTTGTAGTCCATATTCATTAGTCTGATTATATCATTAATATCTTAATTCCTGGTTAAACTGAGAATAGCACCATATACCTTTTTTTTTTTTTTTTTTTTTTTGCGGTTGGGGCGCCTCCCATTTTTGTCGCCTCTCCCGTTGTGGAGCACAGGCTCCGGACGCGCAGGCTCAGCGGCCATGGCTCACAGGCCCAGCCTCTCCACGGCACGTGGGATCTTCCCGGACCGGGGCACGAACCGGTGTCCCCTGCATCGGCAGGCGGACTCTCAACCACTGCGCCACCAGGGAAGCCACCATATACCTTTTTACTTACCACAGCATTGACAGAACATAGCACAACCTGACGTGAAGTGAGTACTTAATAAATGTCTGTTGAATGAGTGAATAAATGAACAGGTGACACTTAGAGGGGCCAAGATTCAATCCACGTCTGTCTAACTCCAAAGCTGGTCATAACTGCTATGCCCCACTGACTTTCAGCCTCCTCTCTTCATTGCCCGCAAATAAGCATACTTTTAACTGCAGAATATTGGTAACATTGATTTCTTCACTATTTTCTTCATTTGGGAAACAGGGGAAGAAAAAGGAGGGTATGTCTTCATGTGAATCTCATTCTTACTAATCATATTCCTAAATTTGGGGCAGAAGCTTACCAATATAGAGCAATTAAATGGAAGGCACTCATTATAACACTTATTCATTTAAATTAGGGGAAAATATGAGCTATGCCAGATGTATGCAGACTCAGAATAGAACCTCTCGTATAAATAATATACTTTGGTTGATTTTCAAGGTTTTATAAAAACAGATTGATGTTGCAAAATGAGCTTTTCTTTTTTTTTTTTACCTTTGATGCATTTGTGAACACCTTCCAGAGGGATGCCTTCAGCAATATGTCTTACAAGGGTGGATTCTAAGAATAGCAATGACTCCAAAGGCTAGGAATACTCATGTTTTATCTTACAATTATTTATGGAATACGTGGTATTTTCCTTTTTATCCCTTTGCCAATTACTTGCAACCATGTATCTGGTAAAGTTTTACTACACATGCTGTAGAATGATCGAATCATGTTCATAAAGTTATTTTTGGGGTCTCTTTGTTTATTTTTTAAGAAAATTCTTAAATTTATTTAAGTATTTATTTTGAAGGAGGGGAAAGTACATTTCAAAAGTGATGCTATTGAGCGTCACAAAATGACAGGGCATGTGACCACAGAGGCTTTAAGCTACAGAATGAAACAGACTGTTCAAAATTGATTCTTTAATAGGCAGCATCATCATTATAATTTGTGTAGAGTTTGATAATTTACAATGCACTTTAATATCTTGTTTGAGCTGTACAACAATGATCTCATGGGAATATAGATATTAAATTCTCCAATTTTACCAGTTAGGAAACTGAGCTTTAACCATGGTAACTTGAACAGGTTTCTATAGAAATGTATTGAGCCAATATTTAAACTCAGCTCCACATTTGATTCTCATTTTATTTAATGTAACTAAACAATGAAAATAATTCTTAAGAAATTATACATTTCCTGAATTAACTCATTTTCTGGATTTTAGTAGAACTTTTTCCTTAGTTATTAATAGATTTATTGGGGTATAATTTACATAGTGTACAATCCATCCATTGAATATGTATAACTCAATGTTTTTTCATAAATTTGTAATCTTCTGTACATCAAAACAATATTTCCATCACTCTGAAATTTCCTGCTTTCAATAAATTTCTGTTTCTATCCTGGTCCCAGACAAATACCTATGTTCTTTCTGTCTCTACAGATGAGCCCTTTCTGGAAAGTTCATAGAAATTGAATCATACAATGTGTGATCCTTTGTGTCTGTGCCTGGCTTCTTTCATTTTGCATAATGTTTCTGAGATTCATCCATGCTGTATGGTTTATAGATAGTTTTTATTTATGTATTTATTTTTGGCTGTGTTGGGTCTGCATTGCCGCGTGTGGGCTTCCTCTAGTTGCGGCGAGCAGGGGCTACTCTTTGTTGCGGTGTGTGGGCTTCTCATTGCAGTGGCTTTTGTTGCAGAGCATGGGCTCTAGGCACGCAGGCTTCAGTAGTTGTGGCATGTGGGCTCAGTAGTTGTGGCTCACGAGCTCTAGAGCGCAGGCTCAGTAGTTGTGGCACACGGGCTTAGTTGCTCTGTGGCATGTGGGATCTTCCCGGACCAGGCCTTGAACCTGTGTCCCCTGCACTAGCAGGTGGATTCTTAACTATTGCACCAGCAGGGAAGTCCCTATCAATAGTTTCTTCCTTTTTTTTTTTTTTTGCTGGATAGAATTCCATTCTATGAATATACCGCGTCTTGTTTCTCTGTTAACCAGTTGATGGACATTTGGATTGTTTCCAGTTTGATTATTATTAAGAGTGTTTAATAATGTTTGCATAGACATCTTTTGTATGGGCATATGTTTTTATTTCTCTAAAGTAGACACCTAGGAATGAAAGTCCTGGGTCATATGGTAAAATCTATATTTAACATTTTATAGAACTGTCAAAATGTTTTACATTTTGTCCCACTTACTGTCCCATTTTTCATTCCCACTCATAATATAGAGATTTCCACTTTCTCCACATCCTTATCAACACTTGCTATTGTCGGTCTTGTTTACAGTGGCCATTCAAGTGGGGCTATCTTAGTATCTGATTGTAGTTTTAATTTATATATCTCTAATGAAACTGAACATCTTTCTTAACCATTTGTATATCTTCTTTGTGAAATGTCTACTCAAGTCTTTTGCTCAGTTTTTAGTTGACTTATCTTTTCATTTTTGAGTTATCAGAAATATAATTTGCAAATATTTTTTCCCATTCTCTCAGTCTGAGGCCCTTTTTTTTTCATTTTCTTAATAGCAACTTGAAGATAATAAGTTTTCAATTTCGATGAAGTTGAACTTATTTTCAAATTTTGATGAAGTTCCTTTCATTTGCTCTTCTTCTGAGACTCACATTACACATATGTTGGCTGACTTGATACTATCTCATAGATCTCTGATGTTGTGTTCATTTTTCTTTAATCTTTTTATTCTCTCTTCTTCAGATTGAAATTTTTCTATTGATCTCTCTTTAGGATCACAGGTTCCTCCTTCTTCCATCATACATCTTCTACTGACTGAGTCCATGTTGAGAATTTCTGATCTTTGTTATTGCATCTTTCGATACACAAATTTCTATCTGGTTCTTTCAGTAGTTTTTTTTTTTTTTTTTAATCTATAGTCTCCATTTATTGATTCAATGTTATATTTTCCTATGATTCTTTAAACATGGCTTTATTCTTTGAACATATTTGTAATGGCTTCGCTTCTTTGAATGCTTTGCTTGTAAATCTGTTATCTTAGCCCACTAAGAGGCAATTTCTACTGATTGCTTTTTTTTTTTTTTCCTGAGTACAATAAACATTGTTCTTTGCATATCCAGGAATTTTTTGTTGACAGTTGGACATTTTGTATAATGTAGTAACTCTGGATTCTGATTATTCTTTCTCTGAGAGCTGTAATTGTGTCTGTTTGTTTGTGTGTGTGTTTGCTTTTAAGTAATTTTCCTGGGCTTAATCTCCAGAATCTGCTTCTCTTGTAGTGTGCAGCTGCTGCTGTCTCTGATCAGTTATTTCATCCTTGTTTTTAAATTTTATCCAAGCTTCTTAAAGGTTGATACTGTGTCTGCTTGGCTCATGCATCTGCTTCCTCAAATGTGTGCTCAAACGCTTCAAGTTATACTCTGCTGATGGATATGTGTGTAGGTTGGGGAGCACATGTCAAAGTTCAGGAAATTTTGAATTCTGTTCTGATTTTTCCTCTCCATCAATTCTTCCAAGTCTTCTCTACGTATGATAGACTTATAGGCAACCATGAATGCATGGAGAGTTTGGTCCCTCCTATATCTCCCTTGCCTGTGTGCAAACTTCCACTCAGCTCAGCTAGGGATGCATAGAGTATATCAAGCTCCTCTTGGCACTCATTTTCAAGGTTTTTTGTTAACTTTCTGGATAGTCATATAGCCTGCCACTTGCCCCAATAGAACTACATCCTGTATTAGGAGAGCTGCAGGTATTCTTCATTTACTTATTACCAAGCTTGTTTTTGTTTTGTTTTGTTTTAACTAACAGTACTGTTAGGCATGGGTTTTTCAAATAAAGTGAAGCTGCTGATTTTAATAGACAACCATGCTTTAGTAGAACTGTCATGTGGACCAATCTGTGAGTGGAGGGGAAGGAAGTGGGCAGAATGGAAGGAACCCCAGGCATGAACACTGCAGACCCCCATTGTTCTTACGTGAAGTTCAGCAGTTTTCATAAATAATTGCTTCTCGGTTGGTTGGGTTTTTTTACGTTTTTGTCCAGTTTTATAGTTGTTTCTTGGGGAGAGGATTTGTTAACCCTATTAGATTCCTGTGCCTAGAAGTCCTTTTTTTTTTTTTTTTTTAAGAGCATAGTTCCTATTATTCAATCAGGATGGTATTGGTGTCCTGATCAATTTTTAAATATTTTGTATAATGTAATACGTTAGTGAAAAAACAATTGTAATAATAATCCCCACCATTTATCGGTCCCTTATTTTTTGTTCGTGTGTCATAACATTATCCTGTTTATCTCTTTTGATCAACTTGTAAGGTAGATAATTTATTCCCATTTTATAGATGAGGAAACTGAGGTAAATCCAGACAAAGTAACTTCCCCAAAGTTACACTAATAGAAAACGATGTTCCTTGTTCATTCAAATGAATTGAAAAAGAATTGTGGGACAAGATAGAGTTACTGTGTTCCAACAAGTGCCCCCGACGCCCCCAAAGAAAGAGTGCTGAGTCTCTTACCATTCAAACATTTAAACTTCTGTAAGCCACGATTATAAGAAAAAAATAAAATGTGTTGGTTTTAACAGCATTTTAAAGGTTAAAAAATCATCATCTGGTTAGAGAAATTACCAAGCTCAGGGTGTAGGTTCTTAAAAGTATAGAATTCACCATGTTCATGTTGCATTCATTGCACTTAAGAAAGGTTTACCATGTGTCTTTCGGAACTTCAGACATACCAATTTATCTACACAGATGAAAATGAAATGTAAACCCAAGCTATGCACACTTAAGGCTAAGCTTGGAAAACTTAAACTTTAGCATTCCAAATGAAGCTGGGCTAGAGTAATATTTATTTTTGCATTTGATAATGTGTGATATAAATTGGAAACACAAACAATTGGTTTCCTCAGGATCATTGTAAATAAATCCATTGGGCAACCCATCTGCAGGGTATGGGCAGTATTCTATGTCAATACAAATTATCCTGGGCTAGCCCTGGAAGGAAGAAGGTAGACTTATTCTCTGTTCTCTGAAGTGTGCTCACAGTTCTCCATCTTTTTTGCACATTCAGAGGAAACGTATCTGGAGGGCCATAATATACACAGAAAGAATAGCGCTTCTGAGGGCAACCAGAGAGTGCCCATGGGAGAAAGGCTGATGGAAAAGCCAAGTTCACTTACATCCATGAAAACGGGAACAGAAATGCAAACCATGGTATTAAATTAAAATCACCACAGGATTCTTTACTTTGGAACTGATTGATTTGTTTCAATCATAAACGTTGGATTGAGTTGCCTGTTACATTAAGTCCTTAAACTTCATCTTGACTTTGGGTCTCCCAAACAGAGGAGAGAACTGGTAAAGGAAGACCTTAAAGACAGACAATGTTCTATTTCATATTTCCATAGTCATAATTCTAATCATTTATGTAATTTATATCTTGAAGAGTTTTTCTTCTAACTCTGGCCTTATTTTCTTACAATCTTGCCAAGTTTAAAGTTGTATCCTCAGCCAACTTTAGTGTGTATGCACACCAGAAATGTCCAGACATGCTCATTTCAGCGGAAAAATATGTGTGTTTATATACCAGAAAAAAAATCAGTTGAGTTGATTTTTACCTCAATTTTATGAAAATATGCATTGTAAATGTATGATCACATAAGGTAATTTCCCTACAAGTGCTTTTATTCTTTCAGAAAAATGTCAAAAAAATCACAGTAATACATGCTGAATTAGATTTTGGCAAATAATATTTAACATGACCAACTAAAAGTAATATGTGATCTTTCACTGGATCCAAGGTTGAGAAATAAATAACAATCAAACTGGAAATTTGAATGTGAATTACGTATACATGGTAGCATCATATCAATGTTCAATAATCGGAGTTTTATCATTTTACTCTGGTTTTGTTAAAGAATGGCCTAGTTCTTAGGAGATACATACTGAATTACTATAGTATGAAGTGTCATGTTGACTGTAACTAACTCACAAATGATTCAGAAAGAAAGGAGAGAAGGAGCAATAAAGCAAATGTGACAAAATAGTCACAATTGGTGAATACAATATGAGTGTTCATTGTAGAATTCTTGCAACTTTTGTGTAGGCTTGATAAATTTCAAAAAAAATTGGAAGGAAATAAATAATTGAAACATAACATGTTACACACATAAATGGACAAATTTAGTCTTGTTGCTTTAAAAGTTTACTACTATAAACTGCCTTGATTCACTTCTTTGTAAACAGGAGGGATAGAAATATACAAATAATTGAAACATAACACAAGATTTAGGTCAAACATTATTGCCATGAACTTTACCCAATTCATTTGAGGCATATTGCTTTATAGAGTAGTCTTTTAAACAGTAATCAAATTTCACAAAAAAAATTTTAAAGGTAGAGATTCATAAAAGTTTCAGCTAGTTTTACTGATACGGAAAGTAAGGCCCCAAGAAGATAATTACTTATTATAATTCATTTATATGTAGAATTAAAATATATTTTGTTCATTTTTATTATAAAGAGGTTTACAAAATATCCTGCAATGTTTGGGGATACTTAATTTAGAACTGTTATTTATACTCCAACATTCATCCTTGCTGTTGTTGGGAATTGTTTTCAAACCTAATGATTTGAAGTCTTTGAAAAGAGATTAATGCGGTCCAAATACATACCCCCTCCAGGAGGATATATAACGTGGAAAAATATTCATTAAATGACTTAATACTTTAAAGAAAGCCTAATAGTATAATGTATAACTAAAAGTTAACTCCATGCTTTTTCTAGCAATACTACACCTCTTCCTTGGACATGTTCCTGATGTTACTTTTTTTACAAGTCAGTTGCCCCAGTATAATAGAATGTGGTTAGGTTTGGGAGTAAGATAGACTCCTAAACCACTAACTGCGTCACCTGAGGCAAATTCTGCAGTGGGCCTGGATTCCTTAAGTTGGTGAGACTGGTTCACTATTGGCTTCCCATTATTCAAGACAATTAGGACAAAATCCGATTTTGATCCTCATTCTAAATTCTTATGTTTTCCATTACTTCCTTAAAAACTTGTAAAGTCTTCAGTAAAAAAAAAAAAAAAATTAAATATCTAACTTCTTCATTCATTCTTCATATTACCTTCTGAAAAATCTTATTAGAGATAGAAATGATATTTGCCTTCAAATGAGTTTCTAAATCACAGTGTACTAGGTTTTATATAGACAGATTTACAAAGTCTTGTTCCTCCTTCTTCCTAGAAGCTTATGATCTATGGCAATATTTCTCAAACTTTAAAGTACGTGCAAATCACCAACCATCTTGTTAAAAATGCAAATTATGGCTTAATAAGTCTGGGCTGGAACATGAGACTGAATTTATATATATATAATTTTTTTTTTTTTTTTTTTTTTTTTTTTTTTTGCGGTACACAGGCCTCTCACTGTTGTGGCCTCTCCTGCTGCGGAGCACAGGCTCCGGACGCGCAGGCTCAGCAGCCATGGCTCACGGGCCCAGCCGCTCCGGGCATGTGGGATCTTCCCGGACTGGGGCACGAACCCGTGTCCCCTGCGTCGGCCGGCGGACTCTCAACCACTGCGCCACCAGGGAAGCCCGAGACTCTAAATTTCTAACAGTCTCCCAGGACATGGTGATATTGCTGGTCCACCAACCACGCTTTGAATAGCAAGGGAGTCTAACACATGACAATGCCACAAACACACACATGCATGGAAACTCAGGGGGAAGGCTAAATGATATTAGGATTAATAAATATATGAATAACCATATGTGTAGTATGTAATAATGTAATAATTAACTACTGAATGGCGTGTATGCGTGTGTGTGATTATGTGAAGAAGTGTTAAATCTGAATCCCTCATTTATCGAGAGAGAAAATTGAGATCCAGAGAATTTCATGAATTTACTCAGAATTATTGATATGAAACCATAGAACCAGTACTTGTGCCTAGGCCTCCAATTCTAATTTCAAGGAAGAATTTCCTAATATGAAAATCAGCAATATGACTAGTTTCGGTAGATAACAAAAGGGGACTATAAAGTCAGATTAAGGAAAGCAAAGAGATCTAGAATGAGGATATGCTGATCTGAAACAGTGGATAAAAGGATGCAGTTCCAAAGTAGTTCCAAGTAATTTATTTTGTGATTTAAGTTATGCTAGTTTGGCCTGTTGATTAGGGGTAGTCAGAGAACTTAGGGGAAAAGCTAAGGGCTAGAAATCAGGGGAGCTGAGCTCTAGCCTCAACTCTACCACTATTTTACTGCTGGGAGCATGAACAAGTTACTTAAATTTCTCAAAGCATTTTGTATTTTTTTTCGTCTGTAAAATGAAGATAAAAATCATTGCCCTACTTATCCCATGCTTTTTGTGTGAAGCAATAGATGTAAAACAGATGTGCATAATTAACAATGCTCTACAAATATATTGTTTTTACCATTATTATTATTGATGAATAATGTCCTTTCAACTATCATCACTGAGGAAAGGGAATTTTGCCATCTGCTTATCTCTCTCTTTTCTGAAGCTTGTCCCAGCCAGTTTAGGTTGAGCTCAAGTTCTTATCTCCCAGAGACAATCAGATGGATTCAGAAAGTACAAATGTTGGCTTTGTGTCACTGTGTACATTGCTTCCTCACTGGGACATGTGCAGAACTACTGAGCTGCAACGAAGCCATCAGGATCACTGAATACTGCTCTTAGGCTTCTTCTCTTCCTGTTCCTCTTGGTCTTTGCCCCGTCTCAGAATTTATTTTAATTTGCTTGTTGCATGGCTCCTAATGTCTTCCTCCTCTTTTTTTTCCTGTATCCTTTTTTTTCCAATCTGACAATGCCTGCTGATATTAACACTGTTTATTGTCACTTACCTGTGCTTATGTCAGCAGGCTATGTTTATTTTATTAAAAAAATATCAGAATTGGGGGCTTCCCTGGTGGTGCAGTGGTTGAGAGTCCGCCTGCCGATGCAGGGGACATGGATTCGTGCCCCAGTCCGGGAGGATCCCACATGCCGCAGAGCAGCTGGGCCCATGAGCCATGGCCGCTGAGCCTGCGCATCCGGAGCCTGTGCTCTGCAACGGGAGAGG
>NW_020837951.1:58442286-58471760 GCF_003676395.1 Aethalodelphis obliquidens | reverse complement strand
ATATATATATATATATATATATATCAGAATTGGAATGAACTATATAAAGCTGCTAGTGTCAGCTTTCCTTGTCAAAAAATAGGAGTTAAATCAATATGGCTACTAAAAAGCATTGCTGAAATCTTATGTTAAACTGAGCATTTGTTTTACAACTGCAGCCCTATTTAATGATAGAGTCTTCGGAACTATGTTCCCCCATATTTAATTTGCATTCAGTGCTAGTTTGGGTTATTACCTACAAACATACTTATCTTTTCTTGGCATTTTGAAGGCTCTACTGAAAGGCACTCATATTATGCTGTTGTGACCACAGTATCATCACCACCACAACCTATTCAAATATGTCAGTATAATTACAACTGGAAATTGGTGGAACACCACCATCCAGGGTTAAACTCTGGCTAACTAGTGACCTGACCTGAAGGCTGATAATTCTAAAGTTAATGTCAGTATAACTCAAAATCCTTTGGACTACTCAAGTTTGCGACAGGAAATTTGTGTTTGTTCTTTCTTAGGTTTATGATTATGCTTTTTAAATTATTATTACACTGTTTTCAGATGGGCAATTAGAAATCTTGAAAATTCTAAGCACAATCCAAAATGTTCTTTTGCTGCCATATTCCTGCAAAGTCAACATTTCTATTCTTGTTTACCTTTTAACGGTACGATAACCTTTTGCCACCTTTAAGAATACATTTTTGATGAGTTAAGGTCATTAGAAGGTTTATCACCTTCTAATAATGTTTTTTTTTCTCCATATAATAATTCCCTTGAACCTAATTATTTTACTCAAGTAATATTAATAAATTACTTATATAGTATTGTCACATAAGTCCACTCACTGCATTAGAGATAGCCAACAATTGCTGAGTAGAATAGTGCATTACCATGCTTAGTAATGTTTTGATATACATCCGCATTCACCAAAGATCTTAGTAAAACATTGCAAAAAGTAATAAAAATTTACTCAAAGAGAAAGATGTGTCCAAGCATGTTTGAAATAATTTGGATTTGTTTTCACAAAGGTTCATGTTTCCAAATCCTTTGTTTGTTCCCATCCTAAAAGTTTTAAGAGGCACTTATTGCTCTTTAAGTGTCTAAATTTTAACAGGATGAACTTCTCCCTCTTTACTGTCTGGGGCACCATGCTGACTGCCAAGCCCTGACCCACAAGGACACCTAAAACATGCACACACTAGCATCTGGGCGAGATTTAGCAATCCCCATGGTGACACATCTCAAATGCTAGTGAAAGAAGAAATGCTCACTTTTGTGAGTTCCGAGCATCTACTCCAGTCTAAACACAGGCTGTTTCCTTTAAACCACCCTCAACAACCTTCCCATAACTGCTTCTGGCCACAAAACAGCCGCCCCTTGCAGGATGGGGAGAGCAAAAATGGCAATAATCTGTTTTGTAAGCACTTTTCTAGCAAATTTCTGCTTCGAGACCTTAATGCCACCATCCAAGTATCAGCTGCAGTTGCTGTCTCTCCACGCTTCGAGATGGGGGATGCACTAATCTTTATTTGAACAACAACAGAACTGCAGAAACCTAAATCCTGTTGCCTTGAATTATGTCACTGCTTGAATTAAAGTCTGAGAGCACAGTCCATTTTTAAATTACAGAAACACAGGGTCTGTAACGTTCAACTCACTTTCTTTCAAGAGGGCCTGTTACCTTTAGCTTTAAAGTGTTGTGAGTTAAAAGAGAAACACCACTCAAGGGACCCAGGTTTAGAATGATAATTATGGTGCTTCTGGATTAGACCTCTTCAAAGTGTACGCCAGGTGACTTTATCAGCCACGCTTAGCAGATGAACAATTTTTTCATCTTACCTAGTTCTCCATTAGCTCTGCACTGGAAAGCAGTAACTTAAAGAAAAAAGAAATGGTTTGACACAAGAGTTTATGTAGGGAGACATTTGGTAGGTGGATCACTGACACAGATAATTCAAAACAATACATTTTCGCAAAGTACAGTTTAACACTGTATTACATTATTGCCAATTTTCCTTCTTAGTTATATTTTTCTTTTTTCAGTGAGTTGATGTAAATGTGAAAAGTAGCATTCTTATATATAAAACAAGTGCATCTTGTTAAATAGTAAAATCCAGCACTTATTTCCCCTACTGAATATGGCCTTTCACAGATTACATGTTTATCTGACATGCATGATTTTTTGCATTCTGTATCATCACGTCAGGGTTAGCAGTAATTGAACAATATAGGTCATCAGTGGGGAAAAAATTTAAGGTGGTTGTTTCTGAGAATTGGAAAAATAATGCACTCAGATCTTATCCTTACCCAAGTCTTGTGGATTAGACATTCAATTAGTTTAAAGTATTTGATGCAAAAAATATAAATCACATCCGACCTGTTTTTCTTTTATTTAGTTTTTTGAATGCCATTTTGTATGTATACAATATAAAGCAACATGTTTATTAATTCTGGTTATTATTTTCAACTGAGTAATTATTTAACTCAATCCATGTATAATGGAGATCTGGATCATAATCATCATTTTTTAAATGTCAAGAAAAGAGCTAGAACTGCTAGGCTAACTGTGATGGGGTCAGATTTTCATCTGCCTGAACCCTCAGTGTCCTTCAACTCCCCTCTATCCCCAAGTCTTGGTTTCCAAGTATTGGGAAGTTCTAGTGCCATTTTAAAAATAAAAAAAAAAAAAACAAGCTCCCTTTCCTTCAGGAGTTTATAATGCAACTGAGAGGTAACACATCCTTATATAACAGAAACTATGAGTTAAAATGGATAATGCAGTATAAATCATGCATGAGAGTGGAAGGCATGAGAACTAAGCTTGATGATGGATAAGGAGACCTTCCTGGTAAGAGTGGATCTAGTGCAAGGAAGTGAGAAATGGATGAGGGTTCATGGAGAAGAGTGGAAGAGGACTTTTGATGTCTATGATTCAGCCAATGAATCAGAGACAAAGTTGTCATGGATGTTGACTGCAAGCTGGAAATCAATCAGCCCTTAGTTTATATAGCATTTTACAGCTTACAAAGTACTTTTACCTACATTACCTCATTTGCTTTTCAGGGTTGCATGATATAAACAGAAGGGGTGTTAGTAATCCCCACATGGGGAATGAGGATTTGAGGAGTAGCTAGGTGTGGGCCCAAGCTTTAATTTCCACAGTAAAAAAGTGGCAGGGATAGAATCGAACATCCGGTCATCCAACTCAGCATTCTCTCCAGCAGTGTGCTTGCTCACCCTCTCAGGTTGCCAAGCTCCCTCCCAGACTCTCAGAGGAGGCTCTTTCCTTCTCTCTCAGGCCCTTTCATCAGGGACCCATGAAAGCATTGTTCAGCTAGATGTTGAGTTCTGGGTCCACCTTGAGGTGTGTCACACTAAAAAATTTCCTTTCAGTGTTGTTTTACTAGTACTGAGTAGCTTATGATCTAGGACCCCTTTGGTGATACCTGAAATCTCTAAGTCCAGGTCCAAAATCATTTGTATTTCTTCTGTGTCTTCTTTTCGAGCAGACCCTTGGTGTATGGCAGCTCCCTCAGAGCTTTTCTTCATGTTTCAAACCCCAGAAATTTTCTGATCCTTTCCGTCAGCATGTTTTCTTCCTATTTAAATCCTAGCCCAGCTCAGACGATACCTTCATGACCATTCTAAGAAAATATTATCTTTCTTTTCTACACTTCTCAAATGCTTACTCTTTTCACTCATTTACCTGTTAATCATCATGCACCTTTGACAAGAGTGTCGGAATCTTCTGCTTCTTGTATATTCTCCATAGCAGGGAGAATCTTTAACAAATCTTTCTTGGTTAATGGATTTTGGTCTCTGTTTCTATGTCAACAAAATGAAATAGCATGGCTATACTGTGAGAGCTTCATAATAAAATTAAATTCATAATTCAAATGACCATCAGCAAATATTATTATCATGCATTTAATAGGATTTTATATATGTTAAAGGTTCTGCTTTTTAAAACATTTTGTTTTTATCATTTTAGAAAGTGGCATTGTTTCCTTTGCCTCAGTTAACTACATAAAATTGGAGCTAACCTATTTTGATCTCAAAACAACTTTAGCTGTCCCTTTGGTTTTACCAATTTGATTGGAATTATCAATTTCCTTATCCATTTTTGATGAAAAAATATGAATCTATAATATAGAGTCTAGAGAAACTAAAGGAGGTGTTTCGCTTGCCTGAGGGAAGCTATAGCACTGTACAAATAAACCGTACCCTTCCATAATCTATCTGGGATTTACATATACACAGGCCAATTGAATCGTGAAATCAAACCAAAAATTATTCAAGTCACACAAACGATGGGGTGATACTATCTTAGGATCACCTACTCCTCTTCATTAATCTTTTGCAAAAGTAAACAGTTTTATTACTTTGTTCCCTAACATTTGTGCATGGTGGTAACTAGTTCCAAAACTTTTACTAAAGTTAGATATTAGATTGTGATCCTTTATAATGAAATTTCATTCATCACTGAGCCAGCGTTAAATTTCTAGTGTTCCATGTGCTATTTTAAGCTTGGGTAAAATTTCTACCATCTATATTAGTTTCAGCAAATGAACAAACCACGAGTCTGTACTTTTCTACTATATTATTTTGAACTTAATGTTATTAGAAGCTCTTGTGCTTGGAGACAAAGGCAATCATGTCCCACAACCAATTCTGAAGGCAATAGGAAATTGAGAAAGTAGTTTAATAAACAGATGTTTTCTTAGCCTTTTTAAAGAAAATCATATTTATTTGAGCAGCTTTCTCTATATAATACAATCTGCATGTTTAAAAGGCAATCAT
The DNA here is from genome assembly GCF_003676395.1 of Aethalodelphis obliquidens. Taxonomy (NCBI): domain Eukaryota; kingdom Metazoa; phylum Chordata; class Mammalia; order Artiodactyla; family Delphinidae; genus Aethalodelphis; species Aethalodelphis obliquidens. Next base: position 58,466,963 of record NW_020837951.1, on the reverse strand, counting down.
TTTCCCCAGTTTATTCTCTTAAATGAAATTGCAACTGCTATAGAAGTATTCCCCTGCCTCGTCCCATCTCATCACTCTGATGTGTCGAGTTTTACGGAAAAGAGATAGGGAATGAAATTCCAGAAGTGCTTAGGATTTAGAAGAGCAACTGGAGTTTTAAATAGCTCTCTTGATTTTTTAAGAATTTTTACAAGAGCAAACTACAGGGGGCAGCAAATATTAACAGGCTCTGAGAATCATGCTGAACCTTGGAATTAAGGAGTGCTGGGCTGCTCAACTTATGTTTGATGGAAATGCCCAACTTTAACATGAAACATACCTTTTTCTCATGCTTTAGTTTCAAGATACATAAGAGTTAAATCTAGGAGGCTTTTTCCCATCCATCTTTACACAGTAAGCTGAAGTCCAGAGGAGTCTGTCACATTTCAACAAGGTTCTTTGTCTTCTTTAAATTCCACAATCGAGTGTGATGTGCTGAAGTGACATGGATTAAACACCTTGGGATCATCTGAACATTAACGTGAGGGCAGTGGCACAGGAACTGCACACATATAGGGATACAAAGGGAATTTTGGTCTCTATTTTATTTACTCACAATGAGTTTAGTGCTGTTGAACTTTCCTGAAACATCTCCTGCATTTTTTGAAGGATTTGTTATCTAAGACACGGTTTCCAAACACTTGGTATATTGAAAATCAAGGGCTTCCCTGGTGGCGCAGTGGTTGAGAGTCTACCTGCCGATGCAGGGGACACCGGTTCGTGCCCCGGTCCGGGAAGATCCCACATGCAGCGGAGCGGCTGGGCCCGTGAGCCATGGCCGCTGAGCCTGCGCGTCCGGAGCCTGTGCTCCGAAATGGGAGAGGCCACAACAGTGAGAGGCCCGCGTACCACAGAAAAACAAAAACAAAAACAAAAAAATCAAGCACACTATCCCTGAATTTCCCCTATGAAACTCAGTCTGTTCTTAATAAAGACAGAGAAAGTGAGCACATATTACCTGTTAATAGTGTTGAACTTGATTTACGCTTTTATTTTGAGGACCGAATAGAGGGAGAATGCCAGACCTTCTTCCAAGGGGCTTTGATCTTATATCCTGGTGCAGCCTAGAAAATAATATCTCATAGAAGGTTGGTGTGGTCTATTCTCCATTTTCTGGGAAAGTATAAAAAGCAGAGAAGGAAACATTGTTATTCATCTACCTCAAACCCTGTGTTTTAAAATGTCAACAGTTACTAGGAGGGTTGCTATGTTCTTTAATTGTTGATATAGTTATGTAGAGTAAAGGCATGGCACAAGACTTAAAGGCAGAAGCTGAATCTGTTTCCAAAATAAAAAATGAAAATATCAAGCTTGTGACAACATCCATGCAAGAGGACAGAACTGAACTGGAGTAAGAAGTGAGGAGACTGAATTCATGTGTTGGTTCTGCCTCGGCAGATCAGCTGTGATCTCTGACTTCAGATTCCTCGTTGTCTATCACTACCAACTGGTGCCACCTCCTATCTGTAATTATTCGCTTAATTGGCTTCTGTGTTTCCTTATTTCATAATGAAATAATCCAAGTAAACGGCAAGATACAGGAAGTATCATAAAAACACCTGGAAACCCATCAACTCAGAGTAGGTAAATGTTAATTTGCCATATCATCCTCAGATTTTTTTCTTCGTCAAAGAGCATTTTTACACATTTTACTGCAGTATAACATACATTCAGGAATGTAAACATTTAGGAAGTGTACAGTTCAATGACTCTTTGTAAACAGAAAACACCTGTATAACCAGAACCCAGATCAAGAAAGAACACATTCCAGCACCCAAGAAGACCTCCTCGGTACCCCTTTACAGTCTCCAGCTGCCCCTACCTCCCACCGCGGGAAATCTATTATCCTGATTCCTACAAGGATACATTGGCTTTGCTTTTTCATTTGTTTATTTTTTTTTAAATAAATCATACAGTATGTACTCTCAGTATCTTGTTTCATTTCCTCAACCTCATGTTCATGAGATTCATCCAAACAGTTGCATGTAGTTGTAGGTTGTATATTCTTGTCACTGCATGGTATTCCCTTGTGTTCACATCTCCTGAATTATCTTACAAAATAAAATATAGGATACAATAAGTTTGAGTGGTGTATCCTTTCTATTTTTTAACTTTATGTATGTAGATGTATCCATTTATACATATCATTCTAAAGCTTGCTTTTCCTCCCTCAGTGTTATGCTACAGATGTGTTTCCACTTTGAAACAAGTACATTTAGTCCATTTGCGCTTCTGGATGGTGGTCCACTGAATATACCACATTGAAACATCCATATCCTGTCAATGGCCGCTTAGGTTCTGTCTTCCCTGTACACATGCATGGTGCATACCTAGAAGCATAATCATTGGTCAAGGAGTTTGCCTACTTTATCTTTACTGCACGGTGCCTAAATGCTCCTTGAGCCAATGTAGTAGAAAGCTATAGGAGCCCCCACTGCTCCACACACGCCAACACTTGGAATTAACAGATTTCTGTGTGTTTGCTGTGGTTGGTTAATTTCTGCCAATTTGCTGGGGGTGGAATTGCATGCCCTTGATGACTGGTAATGTTGAATATTGTTGTTCCTTGGTCTTATTTAGCCCCTTTCTCCACTCTCCCTGCAGATTTTGCAGATGGCGATACAGATTTTTATCTCCTTCTCTCTCCTGTTAATTAACAAAAGGGACCGTACTCCAATACAATGCTAATCCATCCAATGTGATTCTGTCCACTTATTCTCTTTATCAGCTCCCTCCTATTTCACTGTAGCTGGCCTCTGCTATTCCACTAAAATGGATATCAAGATTATCAATGACATCTTAGTTTCCATGACTTACTTTATTGTTCTTATCTTATTTCACTTCTACAGACTACATACCTCTACCTCCACCCTTCCCTCATTTATTGAATACTTCTTTGTCCTTCCCTTTCTCTGGATCTTTGCATATCTACTACCTGGTAAAATTCCCCCCTTCTCCCAACCTCAGAACTAGTGGTTCTTTTTCTGAGCTCCCTAGAACCTTGCTAGCACTATAGATATACAAACTCTATAGATATATACAAATTCAGCTTTGTATTGTAATTACAATTAGCTATGATAAGAGAGATTCTGAAGGATTTACATTTCTGCATCCCCAATGTCTAGTAGACAGTCTTGACATGTTTGTGGAATTAATCAATAAATTGGACAGACATTTCTCTGGGGTCTCTTTCAGTTCTAAGACACTAATTCAAAGTCTACAATGATGAAAAAGGAGCCTCTTTTCTCCCATACTGCCTCTAATATCCATTTTCACAAATTGCCCTTTCCCTGCTGGAAAAGTCTTGTGCTAGAACCCAAGGGGTTCTACACTGGTTCGAACAAAATTCCTGTCACAAGCTGAGAATCTACCCAGCAGCCTGGGTAGGGGAGTCAGGCACACTGAATTCCCCCCCCCGCCCTGCTCTCAGGGCTGGGGTCAGTAGAGGAGCAGATGAAGCCCTGTGTGGAATCCAGTTCTTCTCTTCCATTCCACAAACTCCATTCACTGAGCAAAGAGAAATGGGAAGTGAGGCAGAGGAAAAGAGAGCGCATCTGACTGAATAGGAAGAAGAGAAAAAAAAAAAAAAGATCAAAAAGGGATGTTAAAAAGGTGATGAAAATCACAAGCGTTCTCTGTTTGTTTGTTCGGTTGGTTGGTTTTAGACCACTCAGAGGAGCAGGAATAATGTTAAACCTGTGAGACATAGATTTTTATTTAAATCACCTAAGTCTGCCCAACTCTAAGACTGCTGAGCCCCAAGGTGTTTTAAGCTGCCACAGAGTGATGCTCTTTTGTTTCAAGTGCTTCCTAGAAATTTGTAACCATTACTAATAAACACTGTCAGGGTCTCACTCCCGGTAAAAGGCACCATTAACACATTACTTGGCCCAGTCTTGCCATGTATAGTGTGTGAGTAGATCCTGCTTCCGTCACTACATGTGAGTTGGCCGGGAGCAGAATTCAGGCCATTGTGTGGCTTTCCTACTGAGAAGAAATTGTTGTTTTCCAGAATCATCACTTGCTAATTTTGAATTAAATCGTATGCTGCTAATTTGCGCATATAACAAATGGCTCTTCTACGTATTAGCGTTGTTTGGTTAAATACCGTGCTTTTCCATATGTGTTAAAGAATGCATCCCTAAAAAAAAAAAAAAGAAATGTTAGATTGATTCAAAGCACAGAGGTTGTAGAAGTGTACAGCACCCTGTCTGTTCAAATACAAAGGCTAATTGATTCCCCAAAGACCTTGATCCTTATTCTTAAAGCAATAAATGTCACTTCAAAAAACCCTATGATTTATTTACACTTTTAAAATGATAAACTTAACCCCATCAGTAATCCTAAAATGCTGTTGAACCTGGTCTATGACTGAAAAGGCCTCTTTTGCTCATTTTCTTATTGAGACGGGCAGCTGCCAAACGTGGCCTCCTTACTCCCACATCTTAGCCTGCGTTCACAGTGAAATCACAAATGAAAATAGGCAATTATAATAGCATCTTGCCTCCTAGAGCCCAATGTTCCTGGAAAAACTGTTGTGCGATATAAATAGCAGATAGATTATCTGCTTGCTGAGGATGGTGTGGGAGACAGAATGCTCTTAAAGAAAAGAGAAGTCAAATGTAGCCCAAAATGGCAATGGAGAGCTCTAGGAATGTTTAGGGGCATCTGGAAATAGGTACCTAGTAAGTACATGAAAATAAAGACCTGTCCATGCAAAAGTCCTAAGGCACCCTTGGTTTCATACACATTTTTAACCACCCTGCCACACTGATTTGGGCCTGACCAGGAGATGAATGCTACCTAGTAAGGGCTCTGTGTCATTTGTGAGTCTCCAGGCAGAGTTGAAGGGAAAGAACAGGAACTTATGGAAGTTGACAAGCTCTCTGCCAGAGACCAGTGACTTCTTAGACTTGTGTGTATCCAAATAGGAATGGGAAATGAGAAGAATGAAGGCCTCCTACGCCCCGGCATATTAAACCTACAAAAGGAAGAGTTTCCTCATCTATCTAAGTAATGTTGTCCTTCTGTATGTTTCATTTTTAATTCATTTTATGTGAAATGCAGTGCAAGTCTTTGATTGTGGCCAATGATAAAGGAAATACATGCCAGGTTAGATATTTAAATTTTTCTGATAAGAATATTCTACGAGTTTTTAAAATTTTTAAATCATACATCCATTCAAACATGGTTATAGGATTAGGCTGGTTGACCTATCTCATGTGTGATTTGCTCATTCATTCATTTATTAATTCAACATGTATACGTGTCAGTAAATATATATATGTACATATATATATGTGCCCGGGACCTGGTTAGAAGGTGGGTGAAGAAGATAAATGCATTATGTAATGTAATCTCTCTCTCCCACTGTCTTTCTCATTGTCTCTCCTTCATCTCCTTCTGTTTCTGGTTTTATTGAATATCATCATCATCATCACCATCATCTAGATGCACAAGCCACAATCCAGGAAACCATCTTGACTAAAACTATTTTCTCCTCTTCATTTCACTAAAATACATTCCTTGATCCACACCCTCTTGGATTTCTGCCTGGAACATTGCAATAGCAAAACATGGGTCTAATAATATATTGGTAATGCATCTACTCATTATTTAATATGTTGGACCCCCACTAAATGTTTGCATTCAATATTACAATTGATATTCACAATAACCCTATGAAGAAAGGATACTATCACCTCCATTGAAAAGATAAGAAAACTAGGGCTTCCCTGGTGGCGCAGTGGTTGAGAGTCCGCCTGCTGATGCAGGGGACGCAGATTCGTGTCCCGGTCCGAGAGGATCCCACATGCCGCGGAGCGGCTGGGCCCGTGAGCCATGGCCGCTGAGCCTGCGTGTCTGGAGCCTGTGCTCCACAACGGGAGAGGCCACAACAGGGAGAGGCCCACGTACCAAAAAAAAAAAAAAAGGAAAAGAAAACTAAGGCTCAGAGAGGTTGCATGAGCTGTTCAAGGCCTCCAAGTAGTAAGTAGAATAGCTTGGATTTTAATCAAAAGCATTTTGACTTCAAAGGCTGTGTCCTCTCCCCTCTGCCACATGCTTTGCAACCACCCTGACACTCCCTGATTGTGCTTCTCACTCATGGAGTTTCCCAGTAGAGGCTCCTTCATACACACCATTAGCTCATCCCTCTGAGGTGGTATTTTATAACTAAGGTGAGGCACCACAGTTGGAAGCAGCCATAAAAAAACCTCAAGGTGAAGCACTTAATCTTAAAAGAACGACTGTTAGATTGTAGTCTGGTGCAGTTGGGAAAAACCCTTTAACAAAAGGCCCTCCTGTAAAGTTCTTGTAAATTTCACTGTGGTTTCACAGTGGCTGAGATACTGTTTGTCATCTTATCCTTTCTTTTTTATTTATTTATTTATTTTTATCTTCTCCTTTCTTTGCCTGAAATTTCTTTGGGACTAGAGCAGTATTATTTTATGTTATCTTTTTAGTCAAGGCAGTGCCAGAAAACCATATCTACCTTGAATTTAGTGCTCAGAAAACAGTTACAGTACTGTATCTGAGGTATAATTTCAAGTGTCCGAATGATATCACCCAATTATATAATAAACGTGAAACACTTTGGAAATGATAAATAGCCACATAAATGAAAGGTGTTACTATGTCGGTAGGTAAACATAGTCTTTCATGTGGTATTTGATGAACATTCTTTTTAAAGAAAGCAAACAGCCTAATTAATGCCACATGATTATTCTATTAAATAGTGAGTAGCATAATTATTCTTCCTTTTAAATTTTCACAGTGAAAAATGCAACCGTTTGGCTTAAAATCCCCAATTGTGTGGGTGTGTATAATGACATTCTTTTTTTTTTTTTTTTGAAGTATAGAAGATTTACAATGTTGTGTTAATTTCTGGTGTATGGTAAAGTGATTCAAATATATATATATTTTTTTCATATTCTTTTCCATTATGATTTTCACAGGATATTGAACATAGTTCACTGTGCTATATGGTAGGACCTTCTTGTTTATCCATCCTATATATAAGAGTTTGTATCTGCTAATCTCAAACTCCCAACCCATCCCTCCCCCTATCTTTCCCCTTTGGTAACCACAAGCCTATTCTCTGTGAGTCTGTTTCTGTAGATATGTTCATTTGTGTCGTATTTTAGATTCCACATATCATGTGGTGTTTCTCTTTCTCTTTCTGATTTACTTCACTTAGTATGATAATCTCTAGGTCCATCCATGTTGCTGCAAATGGCATTTAATTCTTTTTAATGGCTAACTAATATTCCATTGTATATATGTACCACATCATCTGCTGATGGACATTTAGGTTGTTTCCATGTCTTGGCTATTGTAAACAGTGCTGCTATGAACATCGGGGTGCATGTATCTTTTTGAATTATAGTTTTCTCTGGGTATATGCCCAGGAGTGGGGTTGCTGGATCATATGGCCACCCTATTTTAGTATTTTGAGGAACCCCCACACTGTCTTCCATAGTGACTGCACCAATTCACATTCCCACCAACAGTGTAGGAGGGTTCCCTTTTCTCCACACCCTCTCTAGCATTTATTATTTGGAGACTTTTTTAATGATGGCCATTCCAACCAGTGTGTGGTACCTCATTGTAGTTTTGATTTGCGCTTCTCTAATAATTAACAGTGATGAGCATCCTTTCATGTGCCTTTTGGCCATATGTATGTCTTCTTTGGAGAAATGTCTATATAGGTCTCTTGCCCATTTTTTGATTGGGTTGTTTGTTTTTCTAAGTTGGGTTGTATGAGCTGTTCGTGTATTTTGGAAATTAAGCCCTTGTCAGTCGCATCATTTGCAAATATTTTCTCCTAGTCTGTAGGTTGTCTTTTCGTTTTGTTTATGGTTTCCTTTGCTGTGCAAAGCTTTTAAGTTTGGTCCCATTTGTTTATTTTTGCTTTTATTTCTATTGCCTTGGGTGACTGACCTAAGAAAACATGTAATGACGTTCTTAATGTGCTACATGTTCAATGCGCTAGAACCTGTGGTTTTCTAGGAACCGTGATGGCTCTTTCAGTAAGTTCCAGTGAGAAAAGATAAGACTTGAGATCAAAGGGCTGATGCATTATTTTTCCAACATGTTTGCGTACATCATTGAAATTAGTGGTGGGATAATCACAAAAGGTGGATACTTTACTATGTATATTGTGATTTTTTAAATGGAAACTGCAAAATTAAATGAGGTATCAACCATTAAAAGGCCTTAAAGAGGTAGTTTTGTATTCTGCAAGTGTAGATTTCATAAGTGCTTCCTTTGAAGTAAAAATCTCATCTCTTTGTAACTGGAATAGGTTCTGAAGAAACAAAACTTCAAGAGGTTCAGATGGGCTGTAAAAAATGTTGTAATCTCCTATAGGAGAGACGTGATTTATAAGTCAACGTATTTTTTATGACGCATCGATGTTTGCAACAGACCAGGCCAGTAAGTAAGAAGCTTAGATTTAAAAGGAAAGAGCAGCGACATAACTTTCCTTTACAGGTGTCATTTGGCTTAAAACAACTTTGCTAACCCCCTGACTGAATCATTTTGAATGCATGCAAGTGGGGTTTGTGTAACAAATGTACACTTCTTCCATCTAGGTACGGGAGCTAGCAACTTTCTGCCAAGATGGTTTTTAATGAAATAGGCATAAAATGAGCTGTGCGTATTTTTGTTTGACAGAGATCTTAAACCAGTCTTGGGGGCCTTAGCAAAGCTAGTTCTCTGCCATCAAATACTTACTTTAAGAAGAGGCAGCAGATCACAGCATGGATTATGAGATCAGATAAATCTGGGTTTAAAAGCCACTTCTGCCATGTGCTAGATTGATATGACCTTGGGTGAGTCACTTACTTAACATTTCTGCACCTCAGTCAACTCACATATAAAGTGGGGCTAATAAAGCTACTTCAGGGAATTATTTTGTGCATTAAGGAATACTTAAACTTTAAATGTATGTTTAACCCAGTATTCAGTGCATAGTAAATAATCAGTTAAGGCCTGATATTATTTTTCAGGCATTTACAGAGCATTTATTTAAAAACTACTGTGCCACAAAGTATACAAGTGCAGTTTGTGTGTACATCCTCAGTGATGAAGCACATCCCCACACTGCCTCTGCATTATATGAAAATGTATAATTAGAGTTTTTAAGCAGTTTCCAACCACTAGCACATTAGCAAACAACAAACACTATCGCACGGTGCAGAGTTTGTTTACTTGGCAAAATGCAGCTAATGCAGCTGCCCCACACAACAGTCAAACCAAGGGGTGCGTTGATTGCAGAGTAAATTGAGCCCGGGGACTGTCTTTAGTTAGAGTGTGACAGCATTTTAAAACTTGAATTATTTGAATCATTTTAAAAATAAGTTTTAGGGGCTTCCCTGGTGGTGCAGTGGTTGAGAGTCTGCCTGCCGATGCAGGGGACACCGGTTCGTGCCCCGGTCTGGGAAGATCCCACATGCCGCGGAGCGGCTGGGCCCGTGAGCCATGGCCGCTGAGCCTGCGCGTCCGGAGCCTGTGCTCCGCAACGGGAGAGGCCACAACAGGGAGAGGCCTGCGTACCACACACAAAAAAAAAAAAAAAAAAAAAAGTTTTAAATAAGTTTGTTTAGTTATTTAAGAAACCCTAGGCAATCCGGTAAATGCTCCACTCTTCCTGTTTGCATCTAACCAATTGGAACTTAGAAAAGGGCTATAAAGTAACTAATTTCAAAATCCATAATATCTACATCATGGCATGGCTACCCAGGTCCAAATATATGTCCTGGAATGTAATAACCATATGCTATAAAATATAACTGATAAAACAGTATAAGCCAGAGTCTTCATTCTGTCCACAGACATTAGCTTTATGAAAGGGTTCCCTATGACAATTACGTAGCAAAATGCCATTATGCGTATCTTTCCATATATAGTTATGACTGTGTCTCTATGACACAGAACATCTGTATGGAAATCAAAAAGTTCAGTCAACTGTCCAGATGTCCCCAAATATCAATGTGTTTTTTTATGGACAAAACAGCTGGACCGTTGTTTCTCATTTTATTTTCTTCCAGATGTTAGTTTCTTGTTAGACACAACCTCTTTTGTCCTACCACTCACCTTTAGGATTATAACTGAATTACTGAAAAACAAAAAGGTTTACTAGATAAATATGTTTCTCCAGTGTTAAAGGAGGTTGTCAGTCAAAGATCTGCTGGTTGATACATAGATATTAGTGGTCCAGACAGCAGCAACGGACAACTTAAAAGGAGAGCCAGTATGAAAGTTATTTGATTCAAGAGATAAAAATCTTCTTCTTGTTTGTATTTACAAAAAGTATGTGAGCTGATATTGTTAAGTTCAGGATTTTTAAAGATAGAGGCATTGCGGTGTAGTGAAAAGACACAGGTATGCGCATCAGGAAATCTTGGGCATGAGTTCAGATTCTATCCTTGATTTGTGACATTGTGATCCCTGGTTTCCTCTCAGGAGTCCAAGGCTCCAGTTTGCCTGGGGCTTCCCTAGGTTAGCACTAAGAGTCCAGTCCCTGGGAAACCCTTCAGTCCCAGGCAAACCCTTCATCCACAGGTCATTTTATGGATATAAAATGAGGGTAATAATAACTTCCTCAAAAGGCTGTAGTGCAGACTGGTGAATAAGTAAAGCATCTGGCAGCTGAGAAGTACAGGGTCCCCAAATGGGAACTATTATCATCATTGTAAATCTCATCCACATTTCCTATTCTGTTTCCTCTTAGAACATAGGCTCGTCTGTTTCCATTTTATTCAATACAATCAACACTTCACTTGCACTATAAGAGTCACTTTAATTGATCCCATCTCATTCCCCAAAGCACTTACTCATCGACTTAGTGGTCATAAACTTTATGTCATCCTCACTGGAATCCAGGAGATGACTTTGTTTCCTCCATGCAGACCTGATATACTACTTCGGTTCAGATGAGCATTGTGGAAACTCCACTTCCCTCAGGGAGCCTGACACTCAGTGGGCCTTTAGCAGATACTTGTTAAATGAAACAAGGATGCATGAACAAAAAATAGAAAAATATTGGTTGAGTTATGGCAAACCAAGAGTGAACATTGAATTATGGCCCTTCTCTTCTCTACAAATTCATCTTTTCTATCATTGATTTTGCTTTACTCACTGTAGAAGTAGTGCTTACTGTTTTTTGAATGAATCAGAAATATTTCTTTTCCAGAACCTGCCGTACACCTGTTGATCTTTACCAACTAACCAGCCCAGTCTGCTCCTTCCCACTTTCTGGGCCCCATATTGTTCTTGGGGTCTCAAGCCTCTGGTTGCTCTCCTGCTGTGTAGAAACATCCACAGGTCATCTCTAGCTTCATTGCTTGGTCCAGCTCTAAATTCAAAGAACCTTCTCTTGCATCTTTCAGATTTCTCTCTTCACTCCACCTTACTCTTCCTCTGGGTTATTTAAACTAAGCCATGCCCCTGCTTCCAGCCCTCTCTGGACCTGCAGTATCAGAGGCCAGACATAGCTAGCAACAGGCAATCAAGCCACATCTTTTACCTTCTCTTGCTTTAAACTCAGGGCTCACTTTTTCCAGGAAGGTTTTCCTGATGAGTCCTCCCCAGTGTCTAACCTACCATGACTGTGTCAGCACAGTCACCAGTCAGAGTCCTGGCTGCCAGGGTCAGGCCGAGCTAGACTCTAAATAACAACTCTGTCATTTATGGATGCATGACATTAAATGAATGATTTCTCTTCTCTGAGCTTCAATTGCTCCTTTGATAAAATGAGGGTAAGAACTGTACTTGTGATAAAATGGAAATAATAATTATGGGAGTTAACTGAGGTAAGATATATAAAGCTTGGGGCAGAGAAGGTAATTCACTCAATCCTATTGATCCTAATATTCCTGTCGGGTCTGAGATTGCCTACTTCCATTTCTTAACATTCTGTGGAAGAAGAAACTTCTGAGAATTATTGACTATATATCCCCAAGCACTTTGTGCTGCCTTTGGTAGCCTCCTATATTCATTACTGGACTAATTCTAGAACCCGAATCGGTTAAGAAAGAAGATTTGTATTTAGGATGGACTTAGGACCAAAACTTTTGGGTTTTCCATGTTACTTTAAAAGTGAAAATACAGGGACTTCCCTGGTGGTGCAGTGGTTGGGAGTCTGCCTGCCAATGCAGGGGACACGGGTTCGAGCCCTGGTCCGGGAAGATCCCACATGCCATGGAGCAGCTAAGCCCGTGAGCCACAACTACTGAGCCTGTGCTCTACAGCCCACGAGCCACAACTACTGAAGCCTGTGCACCTAGAGCCCGTGCTGTGCACCAAGAGAGGCCACTGCAGTGAGAAGCCCACGCACAGCAACAAAGACCCAGCACAGCCAAAAATAATAAATAAATACATTAAAAAAAAAGTGAAAATACAAAACCTAACTAAAAGAAAGTCCTCAACGAGGACTTTTCAGGACCACAGGAGAGAAAAAAGAGAGCTTACACTCCTGACCTCTCACCTTAGCATTTTTCTTCCTTCTACTTTCAAGTAGTGAATAATCAACATGTCAGAGTTCATTTAGATCTAAATCCAATTAAGTCTGACCTTAGGGATAGTTACTCATAGCTCCCAGCAGGTGTGTGCTTGGAAGAAATCTTCATCTGTGCCCTTTGTTCAATTTTTAAATTACCCAAGTTTTTGGTCCTGACTGATTAGGCCTAGCAACACCGCCCATTGAATATCCAAGGAGAACAGCTGCTGGCTTAAGCATCTAGGTATTTGTTCTGGAAAGCATTTTAAGAAATCACCTCTCTCTGTTTATCTGCCTGGAACAAGTGTGAGTTGAAAATTTTCTCTAATTTTCATCTGAATCTACATGGTAGCTGCTAAACCATGGGTAACATTACTTAATCACCATGCCCCTTGGTTTCATCATCTGTGAAGCGCTCTGCAAGATTGTTGCCAGAATTAGAATTAATGTATGTGATTCAAGTGACACACAGTAGGTGCTCAATTACTAGTATTCATTATTAATAAAATTGGCATTGCTAAGGCATTACCAGGAATTTTAAACATTTGATTATTATTCACCGTGGGAAGAAACTGTGTGTGTGTGTGTGTGTGTGTGTGTGTGTGTGCGCACGTGTGTGTGTGTGTGTGTGTATGGCTTCAATCAGTTCTCACATTCATCTTCCACTAATAATGTCCATTATTTCAGACTGACTTCAGAAGTCATGTTCTAAAATATCTCAATCAGCGACTTCCCTGGTGGTCCAGTGGTTGAGACTTCACCTTCCAATGCGGGGGGTGTGGGTTCGATCCCTAGTCGGCGAACTAAGATCCCACATGCCTTGCTCCAAAAAGCCAAAAAAAACATAAAAAGCAGGGGCAATATTGTAACAGACTCAATAAAGACTTTAAAGATGCTGCACATTAAAATATCTTAATCATAGTTTCTCCAGTTCCTCAACATGATTTTTGTTGGGTAAAGGAAGAGAAAAGTGATGCTTCATAGGTGAGTAGCTATTAAGATTCCAGTACTCTGCTAGGTGTTTTTCATGTACTTTTCTTACCTATTTCTCACAACTTCCCAGTAAAGTATTATTATTTCCATTACAGTGTAAATGGACACAGATGTAGGTAAGAGCACAGACTCAAACCATGTCTGAATAACTCACTTTCTACTTTTGGAGGAACCAGAAGATCTAGGTTCTGGTCTCAGTTTTGCCCCAAAGTCATTATGTTCTTGAACAAATTACCTCACCACTCTGATCTGTAATTTGTTAAACCATAACACAAGGGCATTGGATTAGATGATTTTAAAGATCCTCTCCAGAGCTACAAGTTTAAGATGGGATACTGTAAAATAAATCTAATCCAAGAGAAATAAAATGAAAGGGGCATCTCCCTGGTTTTAGTCAATGAATCGACATTATTTCTTCCAGCGTCCATCTTTCCTGATACTATACATACAAGGAAAAAATAGAAGAACCTGTTTGTTCTTGCCCTAACGTGGTTTTTTCAGACCACTTTTATTGGCACTCTGACCTTTGAGGCCTGATCCTCAGGATACTGGGGCTCTTTCCTTCCCCCTTTGTTTTTCTACCAGCCTGTTTAACGACAGTTAAACGCTGAATGGTACCTTCCTTCTCTTTTCCTTGTTTTTCTGAGTAAGAAGACAGGAATGAGCATAGTAAGAGTCGGGGAGAATGTCTAGAAAGGTAACTGAGGCTTTCTTTCCATGAGAGGAATGATGAGAATGACTGAGAAAACCATGCCTGGATGAGTCTGTAATCCTCTGTGAATTTATTCCCTTTCTCACCATTTTTTCCTTTCTCTGGTCAATTCTATTAGTCCTTAAGATGCGGGTCCTGGAAGCTTCTTTTTTTTTTTTAAACTCTGTCCCGCATTGTTCCACTTCTCACTCCTTCTGCTATGCTGTGCTCTCATACTTTTAGTAAAGCACATAGAATGGATTATGTTTACTTGTTTATATGTCTGTTCTGTATGTCAATCTATACCCCTGTGAGTTTGTCAGTACCCTGTAATATACACTATAGCTTCTTCCTTGTCTTGTACTGAAAGTGCTGTATATCGACATCATAATCATTTGCAGGAACCTTGTAGAAGGAAGGTATTCTCATGTTTGAAAGGAAATACGTGCCTAGCTTTAATAAAGCCTCGTATATCTAGCCTAACCAAATAGATGCATTACAAGTCAGTGCTTTACGTTACAGTGGTATTCATGGAGAACATTGTAAGACCCAGCTACATATTGAATTTTAATATGAATGTATAGAGATTTGATCAATATACAACTTTTTCAGGAACAATCTCCCTCACTAGACTCTTAGCTCCATGAGAACAGGAAACCTATTTGATTTCTTTTCCATTGCACCCCCAATGCCTGACATACGATAAGTGCTTTATGAATATTTTGAAAGAATGAGTAAATGAGAGAAGGAATGAAAAATTACAACTCTTATTTTAAGTGAGGAAGACCAGTGTGTTACTAGTCCCTGCTGCATATCAGAAATGACCTTAGGAGTATAATTTTAGGCTAATGAAACAAAATATATTCAAATATTTTCATTCTCTTTATTGTGTGTGCATAAATGTGTTGCTATACAAAGGAATAATCACTTCTTGTTAATGCTGTAGGAAGAGGAAGAGCAAGCATGAGTTGACGGAGAGAAAAGTGCAGGGTACCTGGACCATTTGCTTGGTTCTGTCTTTGCAGTAATAACATTACTACTAATAGGCGGCCTTAGATTAAACAGTAATAGTTAGCTCTGAGCAGTTAGAATTTTACTCAATAAAAATAATGACATTAAAAGCAGTGAGGAGGAGTTGATTGTATGCTGTGCTGCATCATCATCTTCATGAAAGAGAAAAGGCAGAAGCAGGTGGCTGGCGATTTCCACAGATAATGCTGAATGGGGGATGAGTCAGGCCTAGAGTTGAAGCGTGGCTCAGAAAAAGCAACTTGAGTATCTAAAATCCTGCCTTATCTCTCAAACAGTTGCCATTCATATGCTGTTTATTTGGTGATTATCAATGTGGCTACCATCCCAGCTTATATCAAATATCACCAGGTAGATTACTGGCAGAAGATATGGTGAGGTTGCTTAGGGGGATGGCTGGAAAAAAAAAAAAAAAAAGACTGTCTTAATTTTTCTCCAGTTTGACCTCTTTTCACCCAGGAATCCCCCCTGCCTTTATTTGGAAGGCTACATTCCAGACCCCACAGCAAACACAGGGTGTGTTTTCTCTGTAAACAGTGTTACAAGTGGAGGATTGAAAGTGTTTGCTTTGAAAACTCTTACTTAAGCAGTGAGACCAAAAAGGTTCACTCTCCGTCAATAGGTTTCTCCTCCTCTGTGAGTTGGAAAGATCACTCTTCTCTCATTACACGTTTTACTGGATCGAGAAACATAGGAAGGGTATTTGGAGCAGTCTCAGAAAATGGACGATCAGAGCCTTGGCCTCCAGATTTGGTCAAGTCTCTGTCCATGTCTGTCTCTACAAATAATGTTGAAGCAAAGTCTGATGAACTCTAAGGCTGGAAGTTTGTCATGACAAATTAAAAGAAGTTAGCAGGAATATCCTTACCCCTCCCAAATTTTAGAATCTGTTAATAAATCTATAATTCACAATTGGACTAGGGAGGTGGATGTTAATTATAAAAGGGCCATCCGAAACGAAAATAATAATTAGGACTGACTCTCACTGGCCAGTAGGTCACCACTGAGCTCTATGATAATGGACCAGTGACCTGATTGTGTCTGTTTTTGCTCATCATTGCACCCTTCATGTTTTCCAGAGTTCCAGGTGTATAATAAGCTTAAAGTAGATATTTGAGTAAAGGCATGAAAGAAGGAATGAATGAACAGATGAATGAATGAATGCAGAGCCAAGCCTACTGGACCCAATTAAATAGTTTGTTCCCTACTCACTCCACACCCTACACTCAGCACTTGTATTTATTGTGAAACCAAGCAAACGGAAACATCCAGGACAGCTTTGAGGGGCATTCTCCATCCCTGCCATTCACCCATTGCATGGCTAACATGTTTTATACCTGAGCTCATGATGGATCCAAGAAAGGATAGCACATGCCTTCAGACCCTTGGGAATATAAGCCTGTCTCTGGAATACACAAAGCTGCATTGTATTAAGTCTGAATGCATGTACCTTAGGCCTCCTAGTTCATTCCCTGCCCAGGGAAAAGGAATTGTTCCACACCAAAAACAGAGTAAAAATTCACGCTACTGACCTAGGAACCTGGTAAACAGAGAAATAAAACCAACAATGACCTGGAGGAGCTGTAGGATTGACATCTACCTAGAATTACCAACGGCACAGCTATGGCCATTCTGTCTTGTGTTATGTAACCTAAAAGGGATTATAGGATTCAGAGAATTAAATTAGTAGTAACTCAAATCAATTCTCTTCTAAAGCATTTATAAACTTTCTTTATTCAGTTTTCTTCTTCCATTTTTGTCCTCCACCATCCCCTACCCTGTTCCCACACACTGGTCCCGTGTCTTTTAACTTGTTTGGATAGTTAGAGAGGCAGCTGAGAACACAATAGGTACAGCAGTCATTTTATTTCCCTCCAAGTATTGTCTGTGCCTGGAATGAAGAACTGCACAGAAGGATATAGTGTTGACCAACTCCACTGCTTTCCAATCTTGTACAAATTATCCAGCTGTTGGGAACACTGAGACACAGTGTTTCACAAAGTTCCTTCAGATGGCTTATGACAAATGAGTGACATCTGGCGATGTAAGCTGACTCTCATCTCCAAGTATGATTAATACATACCACTTCCAATGACTATAAAGCACTAAATAAGTGCTCATTATTAGGGAACTCTGGTCAATCTGCAGATCCAATCACCTAACCTGTATACTGGTGGGTATCATCAACTTCTTAAGATGATGAGTATCAACAGCCAGGGAAGGATTGGACCCACTTTCCATGCCATTTCAGGTAGATCATGAGCAACAGTTCCACAGAGTTATGTCAGTAGACACCTTTATTTCCATCCACTGCCCTGTATAGGCTTCATCTTTAAGAACTGGATCATCTGAGAAAAGTTGGAGACACTTGTTTGCAGTGTTTAAATGTTAAAGGGGCAAAGTACAAAACGATGACCCCTGAAAACTTCGTCTATTGGCCTGTCTCCTTCGTGAATGTGAAATGTCACTGAGGGTTATCATTCTTAACAAATGTTGCTAGAAAAAAATGTCAAGTATAACTGAGATCTGAAAGTTCTTTTGCATTTTTTTTTTTTTTTTTTTTTGAGGTAGGTGGGCCTCTCACTGTTGTGGTCTCTTCCGTTGCGGGGCACAGGCTCTGGACACGCAGGCTCAGCGGCCATGGCTCACGGGCCCAGCCGCTCCGCGGCATGTGGGATCTTCCCGGACCGGGGCACAAACCCGCGTCCCCTGCGTCGGCAGGCAGACTCTGAACCACTGCGCCACCAGGGAAGCCCCCTTTTGCATTTTTTTCCTGATAAACTTCTATCATTTTGTAAGTGGATGCAAACGTGAATTTTTATAATTTGACCTATTGTCAGAAAAAAGTCATCAAAAATACCAAAACAAACAAAGACTACTTGCTCATTAAAATATGTAAATCTATTTAGACACATTAATTTACTAAGCTAATTTATTGTTGCTCTGAAATTCTTTACAATAGGAGAAATACACTACCATCGTAAAAGTCCCTGGGTGTCAGTGTCTCATAAAATTCTAAAAACAGGGCTTCCCTGGTGGCGCAGTGGTTGGGAGTCCACCTGCCAATGCAGGGGACATGGGTTCGTGCCCCGGTCCGGGAAGATCCTACATGCCACGGAGCGGCTGGGCCCATGAGCCATGGCCGCTGAGCCTGCACATCCGGAGCCTGTGCTCCGCAACGGGAGAGGCCACAACAGTGAGAGGCCCACACACCGCCAAAAAAAAAAAAAATTCTAAAAACAGCTAAATATGAGATGTTTACTTGCTCAGGTAGATTTATACATGAGGTTCTAATGAACTATTAATTTGACGTAGAAGTTACTCGGGGTTATTCATGTTTGACTTTTTGGAACAATGCCCAGATTAGGTTTCTTCTTCCAATTTGGCTAATACAAATTATTTAAAAAGTGAAACAGAATGGTAAGGAAAGGGACAAGAAGGACACATTTAAAAGGACACATTTAAAACACAATCTGCATTGGCCACATATCAGGACATGATCTTGAACTTTGTAAATTTTAAAGATGTATGCAAACATACTTGCATTTTTTTTCCAAAAATTTCAAACTAGTCCCTGTTTGCAAAGGGTACCAGGTCACTTAGTAAAATTTTACTGCAGTCCTTAAAGAACACCAAATGTGCTGAGTTATTTTTGCAAGTGATTTCCCAGATTTAAATGGGCAAAGTATATTAACTTAGAATTAAACAGCCAATGAATTCTTTCCGACTAGTTTTCTGCCAGCAGAAAATAATGAAACCTTTAACCAGAAAATGAGAAAGCTCCAAATTCTTCTGAGGATATTGCAGTAAAGTGATTATCCTGTAATATTAGAGTACATGAACATACAAAGGGGGTTTAGAGGCATAAGGAGTTTTCAGGACTCATAACATTTTTCCCACAGAAAACCAGGTTTCTGGTCTATTTCCAGAGTTTAAAGGGGAAGGGAAACTGATGTTTAGTAAAATACAGGCTTTTCATCGGTTCATTTGGTTTGATGACTATTCCCCAATATACACCTGGAGTATATTTTTAATAAAACCAGTCCCAGTGAATTTTTTTCAGCTATGTCTCATGAGTTGTTTAAATAACAACTGGTACATTCATGTGCGCGCGCACGCACACACACACACACACACACTCACACACACACACACTCACTCACTCATTCACGTAAACGGTCTTGATTTAGATTAACCTGGTAGAGAACATTAGAGCAAAAGTGGTAAAATACAAAATTAGGGCCATTCTGTGCTCTGTTCTCATATGAGTATCCTCACTTACTGAAGCATTGAAAAGAGATGTACCAGGTAAGATACTTTGAGCTGCAAGTAGGAGAAAACCCAACAAACATGGTTCTTAATAAGGACAATTATTATTTCATAGAAAATCGAGGGATAGGACTATAGGATTGGTTAATTTGGTGGTTCAACATCATAAAAAAGTTGGATTTTTATCCATCTTTCCACATCTCACCACAACTATAAAAAGTAAGTGAGTCATGGGGTTCAGAGAGGTTAAAACACAGGTACAAAGTCACTCAGTAAGCGGCTGAGCCAGGATATCAGCCCACTCTGTCTGAGTCTGGAGCCTGTTCTTCTAATCACACTGAAACCATGAAATACGTTGTTGATGTTAAACATTATCTAAGGAAATAAGTAATGCCTCTTATTAAACATAATGATATACATGAGCACCCAAACAACTGGATCTGCTTATTGTACAACCATGGACTCCCTGGCCCTGCTACATACTTTTGAAAATACACATCGAAATGCTTACCTTATGCTTCAAAACGAGTTGTCAAAGATCATAACATCTTAGAGAGAATATGAACTGTGTCATGAAGGAAGCAAATAGTTTCTGAAGTCATTCTGCTAGTCTTCAGTTAAGTTTATTGTGATTATACTAGAACTTCCAGAGAGCTTTCCCATCCACTAGAAAGAGCCAGACACATGAGCAATTATGTTATCATAATTACTTCTAATGCATTTAGTGATTGGAGGCCACTGTTTCATTTACTCATCCCCCCAAACCTGAATAGGGTCTTTTCTCCATTTTTATGTCTGTTTCAGAAATGGGTGTCTATCTTCAGTGTGCCCATGTATGGTTGTACAGGTTAGACACTGAACAACTGTACCTCATGGCCCTAAATATTTCTACTTCCTCCCCATGCCACTCTTGCTCCAGCCGAAGGAATGCCCTCATCATCTGCTAGAAAAATGTCCTTCACTTTTCTGCTTCGAAAGTTTCTTTAGAATCATCATCTCAGGTCAGAACAACTATCTAGACATTGTCTCCTAAACATTTACCAAACATTTCCTAGGAGACAGGCTCTACATGGCAGTTTCAAGTACACAATTTTAAGTAGTCTGTGCAATAACTCTGTGAAATAAATATCATTATCTCTGTTTTACAGATAAAGAAACATGGACTCTGGGGATTTTAACAGCTCACCCCATGATACAGAGCTATTAACAGAGTTAGGGATTATGTTCTTTCATCTCCAGTGCAGTTTCCACTCTGGAAATTAGGGGAGAGATAAGATTCATTAGGAGAGCAAGGCAACCTAGTGCGTGGTTGGTCAGGAGTACTGAGGGGATTGGGATTAAGGCAGAGCGTATGAGATGCTCAGGGGAGAGAAGGGGCATAGTGGGAAGGCCAATGACAGACCTTTGCTACTCATCTGTTTTTCCCAGAGCCAGACTCTGCAGCTAGGCCACTTTCCTATTTATCCCAGGTTCATTTGGTAATAGTAAAATTGGGAAATTGCAAAAACAGGTCTGTTCAACTGTCATCACACATTGTGAGCATCTACAAGAAACAAAGAACTTCTGCTCTATATTGGCTTGAAAGAAAGAAATAATGTCTGCAGTTTGCAATTGAAGGTTTTATATTTGGCAGGATTACCAATCACGTGTAAATCATGGACAAGTCACTGAACCATCTGGTCACTGGTTTTATCAGCCATTAGCCATTAAATTATGTGGTAAAATGGAAACATTATTAATAGCTTGTGAATTGTTATTCATTCACATGTGGGGACAATGCAGAAATGCCCAAGGGAAAAAGTATTACATCGTCTTATTAAAATTTTACCGTAGTTTAAAAGTGAGATGTTAAGAGAACTCAAAATCTGGATAAGATGTAGTTTTGTCCCTCTAAGCCTGGAAGGACATGAAGACCCTGCCCAGTATGATAAAGAGCCCAGTGTTTTGTTTTAATGACTAAGTGCACACACAGAATCTAGAAAATGGTGCACAAATGTGTTTTACTATTCACATGTGGTGGCCCGTTAGTTCATACGGAGTCCACCACTGATGGCCTCCAGGAGACTATTTTGTTTCTTGCCTCCCTCTCTTCTCTATTTCTTGTCACTCATATTTCTCTGTAGGTTTGTAGAGCCACAAGCCTAACACCAGCAAGACCTTGTTTCCTTGTTTCATTCTTTAGAATGAATCACTATATAAAAGAACCCTCCTTTTGTTACTACTGATTTAAGTTCATAGTATAATTTTCAGGCCTTATTAAGATGGAATAGATGAGAATGAAGAGAAAAGAAAAAAATTTAAAGAGAGAGAATACCGTCCGTTTATCACTCATGCATTCATTCGAAAATCAAACACATATTTATAATTGACCTGTTATATGCCGGGCACCATCCTAGGAACTAGGGTAGGGATATACAGGAAATCAAATCTTTTCAGTCCCTACCCTCAGGGAACTTAGATTCCGGTGGAGAAAAATAAATCATGCACAAATAATAAAAACAACCACATATCACATGACAATAATACCTCAGAGGAAAAATAAAGCAGGGCAATAAGATAGAGATGATAGACATAGTGGCATTTTATGCCAGCGGGTCAGAGAATGTGGCAATGTATGTAAAGCTTCTTTCATTCAATATTTATCAACTGCCTTTGAAGAGCTGGGTACTGTATGAGGTCCAAGATGAATAAGACACGGTCCCTGCCCTCCAGGTGCCGTCAGCTCAGTGGAGAATCTCGCCACCTGCTCCATTAGGCAGACAGATTAGAAGTCTGAGGGCATATTGAGGCAGTAACATTGTACACAGCCACCAATCTGAACAGATTGTAAGTATTCCAAAACTCACAGTGGTTTCCATAAAATAATTCTCACTTCAAGTAAACATTTTCAGTTGGTGAGTAACTCTATTTTCCACCGACAGCCCTCATATTTGAGGGCTTCCTTAATGCAACGATGACTGGTTCTTCTGATTGGTTGCCAAGGATTCTTTGGGTCCTTATTGAAATGTACTTGCTCAACTCCTCCAAAGCAACTTGGCTGGCTCCTTGTTGTACTGGCAGATTCTCCCTCCTGTACTGAAAAATTTGTTCTTTCTGAAAAAGTTAGACTGTCCCTGGATGGTTTTCATGAAAAGATAAAAAAAGAAAGAATTACAGGGTTTTTTGTTTTTTGAAAGTAAGTGATGAAGCACTTTGTATCCACAAGGTTTACACAAATGTAGGTCACATCCTAGTGACGTGCCATTTTATCCTCATTCTATCATGCTTTGTGCAGATACCTGGCTCCAAATGTCCGGATTCATCAAGAAGGCAGAGAAAAGTATAATTATGGTCCCAAAACTAGCTTGTATAAACAGCTGCTCTTCTTTATTGTGTTTTTAATACAACCTCCATACCCCAAGCTTTACAGAGTTTGTAATAATATAACATTGTTACAAAGAAAACTCAGTCATGGGAGGGAACAGCGCTGAGCAGAGAAGTCTTTGTTTTCCCGAAGACAGAGCCTTTTTTGATAGGGGTTGGGAGATCATATCACACACAGTTGTTCCGGAGTAAGGGAGACAGACTTGCTGATCTCTGCTAGCACAGACAATGATAATCCACTCACTCCGCAGGCTCCATGTTGGAACCTTCCTCGTCTTCACATCCCTCACCCTTCACCCCAGTTAGAAGACTCAGGAGAGGAAATTATTTTGGCTGAGCTGAGACATAAGCACAGGTGGTACCACTTGTTGTAAACTTTTCGGTTTTTATTGGGGGCTATGAACTGACTTTTAAGTGGTTTTGCTCTGACCGAGAAACAGGAGAGCAAGGGCTCTCGGCCCTGGCTGTTGATCGATTGCACTGCTGCTGATTTCCAGAGGTTGCCATCTTGCAGAGGACAGACGCGTTTCTTCCCTGTGGCATCTCAGGACCATGGCGCCAGCCTGAATCACAGCCAAAGATCCTCATTTCTTTACTGCTCCAAACAGACAAACAGTGCATTTGGGCGGTTCTGCCTATTCTCTGCTGGGGAAATTTCACACCAAAATTTGAGCTTTGTTGAGCTATTCCCCTCCCCCTACTATTTTTTTTTTTTTTTTAACTGTGCCAAGGTAAAAAAACAATATATCATAAATTTTATCTTTTTCCTACATGTTGGAGTCCTTCCCATTGGTATAGTTTTCATTCTTATCACGGCCTCATTTATAGCAGCTTCCACTGCTGTGATCATGTCAGCTTTAGGTGTAAATGACAGACAGGAATTTTGCTATCAAAAAGTCAATCACTGGATAAGATCAAGAACTTAGTTCTAAATATAAACTCTTTCTCAGCACTTGCAAATAATAAATTCTGCCAAAGTTTAATGTTATGCTAAAATTCCCCATAGGAATTCTGCTCCTCCCTAAAAATTCTGTTTTCTAAGGATGTCACTCAAGGTGAAATTTACTCCAATGAATCTTAAGTAGCTGATCCTGTGGCTTTATTTGTATGTCCTACATTTCTCTGGTGATAGGTGCTAACATAAAACTTTCATTTTCAGCTCTGTGAACTTTGATTCACAGAATACGCTGCAATTAAGTAACTTTTCAGGGTGGCCTTCCAAAATGGGAAGGGTGTCCAGTTGTTGGTGGGTTTGGCTTAGGTTGTGCAGTTTGTTTGTTTGGGTTGTATGTTTTGAACATGTGCCCAGGGCTTTTAAAACGAGTGATGGGAACATTTGTATAAATGGAATTGAAAGCAACGGAACAGGCATTGCCAACACTCTAATTATGAACCTAGCAACATGGGTACTGATTTGAGAGTTTAAAGGGTATAAGACAAAATATATGGAAAGGAGGGGAACCTGGTGGTCTCAGATAAGATGGCTGTGTTTTCTTCTTAGCATGCAGGAAGTAAAAAGCATACAGCTCTCTTACCCTTTTGGATAACCAAAGATATGGCAAACTGGGGCCCTTTTTCCCAATATCCTTTTCACTATGAGGCACCATCTGGACAGAGGGTAAAGTTTCAAGGGAGCTAGAGTAGTCATTTATGTCAGGTCATGAGTATATCCACTCCCCGCTCCTCTCCATAATGTTTCCTTCAAGGCCAAAGGACCGGTGCATTATGGGGTGTTGAACTAGAGGAGAGAGAGAGAGAGAGAGAGAGAGAGAGAGAGAGAGAGAGAGAGAG